>NC_064807.1:9191237-9197802 GCF_023721935.1 Panthera uncia | reverse complement strand
GGGCCTATGTAATAACCATGGTAGAAAACGTTTTGGAAAATAGGAATTCTAATGCCTGCCTGTCTCCTGGCATTAAGACATTCCAGCTGGAGACTGTAAACAAAGTACCTTGCACCTTACAGAGATTTATGGAAATGTTACTTTTTCAAAATTTTCTTTGAAGATACTTCCTTGCCTAGATATTATCACCAAAAACACCAACCATCATTGCGTGGAATGTTCGCTGGGTCTATAGAAGATGTGAGAAATGGGAAACTTGACTTTAATTTTGTCACCCAACTGCCTTTGATACCTTTGATATTTGAAGGATACTCAAAGATTATCTAACTTTTATTTCAGGTTAAACTCTCAAAAAGCTACATACTTAAACCATGAATACTTAGCTCCCACTAAAATGTCTTCTCTGAATTATTTAATAATACGAGGCTATCGCAGTTGGGGAGGAATCTCAGAAATGACCAAGGGAAGCATGTTCTGTCCCATTTGTAGAGTTCCCACGGGGGGAAAAAATGTGTCTGTTCTTCTGCTTGGCATTTTAAGGAGCCATACATCCACACAGCAAATACCAGCAAAAAACAAAAACAAAAACAAAAAAACAAAAAGAAAACCACAAAAACCAAAACATCCCTAGGACTACATTCATTTCTTCTTTACATACAGTTAGGATTCTAGCTATGATGCACTGGGTGCTGTGTAACCCATTCTCTCTCTCTCTCTCCCTTACTTTTTACTTTGGCTTATTAAAAAGATCACACATGGTCTGGAACGGGCCAGCTGACAGGGACTTACATCCACTGGAGACGAGCTACTCATTCTTCCCTCTTGTAGAACGTCTCCTTCTCTGCCTGGCACATCACTCCGTCTCTGCTTGCTCATAATTTCTCCTTATAACTTACTATCTGGCCCAGGTATACCTCATGACCTTGTTTCAGATCCAACTCCTGTCACTGGACAAATTCTTTCTTTTCCGGTTCAGTTTCCAGAGGGAAGGGATATGATCGCCTCAGCCGAGCACTTTGCACAGCTTTTTGGGCACAGGCTCTCCGGCCAGGCCCGCAGAGTCTGCTGGCGAGCTGGAGGTGGGACCCCTGGAGCGGGGGACCATGCCCAGCCAGGACAGGCCAGGGCAGACCTACGGACGCAGAACATGCTGTCCAGGCAACTCTCCCTACTGACGTGTGCTTTTTTACCTTGTACTTTTGTTTGTCTTTTTATAGTACATAGGTTTATGATATCAACCTCTAAGCCTTTTCCAGAACAGCCATTAAAAAAAAAAATGAATTAGTATATTGATTTAGAAACCTTTTTGAGCAAACACTAAATCAGACTTATAAACTGTTTCTCTTTCTAAAAAATTAAAATTAAAATCTGGTCAACTGAGAGGTTTTCTTAAGGAGTCTGATGAATGGCGGTTTTATTGTGACAAAAGTCCACTCCAACATCATCCACAGGTGATGGAGTATTGTGTTTGTCAGTGTTCGCGACCAAAGTGTTCAGGGGACTGTGTGGCTTCCGGTTTCCAAAGTGGGATCTTATAAGTCCTGAGTGACAGGGTGGATGTGTTCATAGACCAGAGCCAGCTCCGACGGGTTCTCAAGAGTTGCTTGTTAAACTTTCATGCATTTTGTTAATTTGGCTTGTTATACTCGGCCATTATTTAGGTCAACTCGTAACTAGATAACTTATATTAAAAACAAAGGTGGGGCACCTAGGTGGATCAGTCGGTTAAGCATCTGGCTCTCGATTTCGGCTCAGGTCATGATCTCATGGTTCATGGGTTTGAGACCCGTGTTGGGCTCTGTGCGGACATCAGGGAGCCTGCTTGGGATCCTCTCTCTCCCTCTCTCTCTGCCCCTCCCCTGCTTGTGCTCTCTCTCTCTCTCTCTCTCAAAATAAATACGTAAACTTAAAAAAAAACCCAAAGGTAATAAATATTCAAGATCACTTTTTTTTTTTTTTTTTTTTTTTAGTTTATGACATCTTACCCTTATCTCTGCTTCTGAGGTTACTGACGTGCATTGTGTCCGTGTGGTTTAAATCCTCTAGAACTGTGTGCTCCTGCACATCTCTTCCCAAGTCCACGTTCAGTGACACCACGTTGACATCCCGAAATCCCAGACAATGAAAGTATTTACGTTGCGGAATAGATTCATGCTGCAAATCAGCCCTTCCCCACTAATGCCCCCTTGCTGGAGAGCCAGTTGTTAAACACTTACCAACACCTCACCGGGCATCTGTTTTATGAATTGAAAGTAAGACTTTCAAATTTGCAATTTTTTGGAGTTATAAAAAAATATTTTAGGGGCGCCTGGGTGGCTCAGTTGCTTAAGTGTCCGACTCTTGACTTCGGCTCAGGTCACGATCTCATGGATGGTGAGATCGAGCCCCAGGTCAGGCTCTGTACTAGTGCAGAGTCCTGCTTGGGATTCTCTCTCTCCCTCTCTCTCTGCCCCTTCCCCCAACTGTCTCTGAAACAAATAAGCCTAAAAAGTGTGAAAAAAATACTTTAAAAAGGGAACATTGCTCTAACCCTGAGTTACTTACCAATCCATTAAATTTATTCACCAATAACACCAGCATCCTTGTATATCACCTCTTCCCTTGAAAAGTCCTACCATAGAAAAATCTCAGAATGCATTATTTTAGGGAAGGGAGGTGGTTAAAGGAAGCTTATTCACATGAACCCATACACAGGCACCTGTACAAAATGCCCAGCCAGGAATAGGGGTACAATCACCCAATGATGGAATTTAAGCTTCTTGAAACAATTACAACGCACATTTAAATTCAGGTGTTTTACTGTCCCCACCGCTACCCGTGTTCGTGAATACCAATGAAAAAGTATACTTTCTACTCCACAGTTTTGACTCATGATGACCTCATTAGCCACCAAACAAATTAATCCTAATTATAACCTTTTGAAACATTACTGCATTAATGGAATGTGGAAGATTACTGACTGAATCTCTTATTAATGTGTTTTGTCCCTCACGAGATTGTCGGAGCAGTTGAATGTTTCAACTGTTCTTGTAAAACATATGGACAGAGTGACGACAAATAGAAAAAATATATAACCTAATCGTACTTGGAAAACATACGTAGCAGGGGGAGGGAGTAGGGAGCTTTGTAGGTCTGGCAAACAGGAAGTGGGGGGGTCTGCCATTAGTTGATTTGTGTGATGTGCTAAGGAGTTTCCCAGGAAGGTCCCATCCGAATGGAAAAGCGAACCAAGCACAAACTCAGTCAGAAAGAGAGCCAGGGATAGGTGATTATGAATACATCAGAGCGTCTTTCACTTGGATGAGCTCCTGGCCTTGTCCCCCAGCCTATGTCTGAGTCGTGAGGTGAGCTGGGATAATATAAGTAAAAATGATAGAGCCGCTCAGGAGATCCATTCTGAGATTTTAGAGCACATCCGTTATTGCTCTGGGAACCCTCTAGTGCAACAGAAGGCTAAAGAGAAGAAACATGCACCCCTCCTTTCACAACAGGATTCTGAACAGCTGTGATATTTCATGGGTCCTTGGCCATTGGTGGTGCAGGAGCAGTGGGGGCAGGGGCCTGCCAAAGAAGCAGCTGGGCCCAGCAGAGGCTACTGTCCCTTTGGAAAGGTGATTGGGATGGGTAGATGCATCGATAACTAGTGAAAGGGGTAGAGGTAAACATCGCACGTGGTCTACACACCAAGCACAGGACACGGGGAGTGATATCAAAAGAACAGAAACAAAGATGATGCATGGTAACTAACTTGACTTTCTCTTTGGATTCACTGGATGTGCTAGGGAAGGATCGCTGAGAAATCTGGGGGAAGGGGAAGAACTCGCAGAGGCCTACAGTTTTGCATTAGTGGGTGGTGACGAGAACTCATAAAAAAGAGTTGCATCTTTGCCTGTTGGAAGATTCCTGGTGCAGATATGACTCACAAAGAACCAAGGGCACATTCTCACCCCAACTGCCAATGCCAGTCAACTGATGCCATGAAATAGATGGTTACTGGTGGTCCCAGGTGGTGCTCCTCATTGGGTTACCTCCCCAAGCAAGAGGAAAGCCATTTTGCTAACTTCAGGGAAGTTTCCTGAGGCACGTGAAAATACTCACCATGCAACTTGCGGTGCCCTGAGAATGCCCACTGTCTGCATTGAGGCACCAGCAAGAGGTTCGTTTCATTGGAGCATTTGGAAAGCACCTTGAGTACTTGAAGCACGAGCCACCTGGACGCCTTGCGCGATAAGCTCTATGAAGAGACACAGGGCTGGTCTGTGTTCTCTCTGTGAAGCGCAAAGACTGTTGGAAGGGCAGAGACAAATGAAAAATCTAGGCTGGCTCCCAGAGGATGTAATTAGGATGGAGAACTGAACCACTCCTACCAACACCTGTCAGGGCAGCACAAACAGTGTCTTTGTGCAAATTAGAAAAAAGCAGCCTCTCTGGGTGGCCAAGTGTCCAGGAGATACACCTTTCTCAGGCTGATGAGCCCTCACGGGAGCACAGCCTGGCAAACAGGGAACAGACCCCCGGTCCCTCAGCGGCCACGCACAAGTACACTACCATCTGGGGCAGCGCACCCAACGTAACGTGCATTCACTGAACGCACCCCACGTTAAGAACCAGGAATAAGCTAGAGGATGTGCTCTTGGAGGTATGAGCCAGAGGCTTTGCTTGACCTGAAACACGCAGAATGTGCGGCTAGTGGAGTAGCCTGGGGAATTGGTTGCCCCATCTGGCCAGACAGTATGTGCATAGCACCGCTCCACAGCCCCAAACAGCAGCCCGTCGTAAAGGACACCAAAGGCCAGAAAAATAACATTTTAAAACCCAGAAAGTGCCAAATCCATACCTGGAAAAAAATCATCGCAGGCCCGGAACGGGTCCTGGAACTGACAGAGGTCATCTTCTCACAAGAGAGGCTAAGAAGTCCTCCAGCATCCTGGCTGCCCCAAGTGCCCAGGGGCCCCGGTGAGGGCTGCCTCGTGCATTGCTGGGCTCCACTGCAACAGTGACCCCGGAGGTGAGTCCCGAAGGACAAGGAGACTTTGACAGAGAGGGCACAGACACGTAGGGAGGTAGCAAATCGAGAGAACATTACGTCCACTATCGGGGCCTCAGCCACGCCTGGGCAGATGGGGAAATGAGAAAAAAGAGGCTTATGGAACTTGTATTTGCATGACCCCGAAGACCAAGATATATTTAGGGGAACAGAGAGCTCGACACCAAGCGCACAGCTTGTTAAAGGAGAGGGATCCTTCTGCAAGCAGAGTGGTGATTCCCGTTGCATTTTGTCTCCTGGTTAGAACCCCATGAACCTGTGCATGAGTCCAACAGTGGGGAAGGGGTAGGGAGTGCTGGGGGAGGGAGGTGGGAGGCACCATCAAATAGAACCTGCAAGGACTGGCACTGAGCTGTAAGACAGTGATCACAAGTAGCCACACGTTTCAGCCCCTAGGATGGTGTCACAAGGGGGGCATGCTTTGCCCTACTCTGTAGAAATCCCTTGTGGTTTGGGACCTTCAGAGGCTGGGGGAGGTGCAGGGTTTCGGTGCCTTCTGAAGGTGCTGGTGCTGTCCCGAGGCAGTGAAAGAAGCCATACCCAGCAGAGGGGACCCCAGGCCTGGAGACATCGTGGGGTCAGCAGATGGCAGTGCCCCTAGAAGCAACATGACAGAAGGAGAAGGATGGAGACAGAGCCACATGGGGAGGGATGGATCCCTGTATGATCATATGCTCCTGGGGACCTAAAGGTGACTGGGGGGAAACGTGGGGACTTCTGTAGAGGCCTGGGGTCCAGCATTCACAGACCACCGCAAGAGCTAGCAAAGCCCGACTGCACAGGGAGGACGCACAGGTATCCTGACAGTTGGGAGAACAGGTAAGAGCCAAGATTACATCCGTAATCAAAAATGATTTTCAGTATCCTAAAAGTGCTTCATTGCCTTTCCGAACCCAAACTGTGAAATGTAAAAATATCCAGACGGCTCCCACAAAAGTGCACTGCTCCTCGCCTGTGACGCTCGGGCCTTGCCCCTCACCAGCCTTATCTGTCCCCAGAACACACCAAGCTTGCTCTCACCCGTGGGCCTGTACACTTGCTCTTCCCTCTCTCTGGAATATTCTCCCTCCAAGCTTTGCAGAGTGGGCTCCTTCTTGTCATTCAGATCTCAGCCTAAATGCCATTTCCTCAGAGAGGCTTTTGTCTGACTGTACAATTTTTTAGCCCATCTTTCCACCCACAGCTACTCCCGCACATTATGTAGTTTTATGGTTTTAATGACACTTATCATTAGCTGAAATTATCTTGTTTGATTTTTTTTTTTTAAGTTACTTATCTATCGCCTGTCTATCTCCAACAAAATGTTAAGTACCAAAAAATCCAGGGCATTTGTCTGTCTTATTCCCAGCTGTATTCCCTGGCACGTTACCGCCTGGCACGTACAATGTGCTCTTTAAGAATTAGTGGAATCAATTAATTTTAAACATTCATTTTCAATTTCCCTGCAATTGGGGGAAATACTCACCATAGGTCCACATAAAAAAAAAAAAAAAAAAAAAAAAAAAAAAAAAAAAAAAA
>NC_064807.1:9167106-9191137 GCF_023721935.1 Panthera uncia | reverse complement strand
AAAAAAAAAAAAAAAAAAAAAAAAAAAAAAAAAAAAAAAGAATGATGTCTCTAGACCCTTTATCTCATCCATTTTCCAGGTAAATGAGAACAAGAATTTCTGCCTCAAATTTAGCCTGGAACTGTGATTTGTTTATGTGTGCTGACAGATCACTTTCACATCCACGTCTCTGACATCTTTGTACACTAACCCTTTGCACACATCAGTACGTTAACATTCATTTTGCCAGAACATCAGGTGTCTCCACTCTTCTGACTGTGCCTTCTCTAACCCGGTGTCCTTAAAACAACACGTCGCTAATGAGAATTTGCGATCTATCAGCAACATGTAGCACAACCTTTTACCCCAATGGCGACACCAACATCCTCTGCCTGCTTTGTGGCAATTCTGATCCTCAAAATTCTGATCCTGCTTTAAAAATATTTGTAGCCAGAGACTGTGTTTGGAAGAGAATTCAGGTCCCTCCCTGTGTTCTAGTAACTTTGCATACCCACTGGGATTATGTCTAATGTATTCCAAGTCCTTTTAGGTGACTGATGTGACACCAAATGAGCTTCTAAGACACACTGCTGAATCATCTTCATTGGAAAGTTTTAAGAATAGAACAGGTAACTGCCTATTGCTAGATGAGATGTCACAGCACTCTGAAGCTAGGGATAAACCAATACACCCCTTGAGATTTGCTCTAGGAAGGTGAGTTTTCTACCTTTGGATAATAATTAGTCCCATAAAACTGGCAAGTTTTTTTTTAAGTGTATTTATTATTTTTTTAATGTTTGTTTATTTTTGAGAGAGAGAGACAAGGAAAGAGTGAGTAGGGGAGAGGCAGAGAGAGAGGGAGACACAGAATCCGAAGCAGGTTCCAGGCTCTCAACTGTCAGCACAGAGCCCGACGCGGGGCTCGAACCCACCAGCTGTGAGATCATGAATGGAGCCAAAGTCAGACACCCAACTGACTAAGCCACCCAGGTGCCCCCTTTTTAAGTTTATTTATTTATCTTGAGAGAGAGAAAGAGAAAGTGGGAGAGAGACAGAGAGGGAGAGAGAGAATCCCAAGCAGGCTCTGGGCATCAGCACAGAGCCCAGCGAGGACTTGATCTCATGACCCATGAGATCGTGACCTGAGCTGAAATTAAGAGTTGGACACTTAACTGACTGAGCTACCCAGGCGCCCCTAAAATTGTCAAGTTTTGCTCTTAACAAACAAAATTATCTTGAAAAAAACTTTATTAATCAATATTGTGGAATGCATATATATTATATATGTATTATATATTATATATATATTTTTAAATATTTGTATATATTATATACATGTTATGTATTATATGTAAGATACATTATTTACATTTCTATACATGACATATGTTATATATATAATATGCATTATATACATTTATGTTTATATATGTTTTCCGCCAGTTAGGAATACCAACAGAGTATTGAAATGATGTGGGGTTTTTTTTGTTTTTTGTTTTTTGTTTTTTGTTTTTTTTTTGAAGGGATGTTTAAGACCAAAAAAGACCAGTGACTTTTGGGGATATTTCCTGATGTGTTTGGCATTTTTTAAATTTTTGTTGTTGTTCTTTTTTCATGTAAATCATCCCCTAGTAACTAGCATGGGGTATTTCTGAAATTCATTTACTGCCATTTTGCTGTATTGTCCAACAGATTGTTTCTAGTACCTTCTGATGTGTGGCAGCTGTGTTTTAACAATTCCAAGTGTACCATATGAAAGTAATCAAAGACATTAACACACTCGTGTCTGCAGCTCTGGAGGTATTTCCTGAATGTGGTACTTGCTGGGCCATGCAAAGTTGTACGTAAATTACTTTTTCTTTTTCTCGTTTGTATGCTGATGTCTTCTCGAAATATATGTAGAATCATCACATGTTTGTGTCTGTGGATCCCTGTCTTCATGGACACAGCTCTCTACAAAGGGTGAGCATACCAAAATCTGCATTCAAGTGCCATTTTTACAGAGCACAGAATACCTGACACGTTAATCTGTGCAAAGTGATCTCTCAGATTCCCAAAGGAGGAAATAGTTAAAGTTTAGTGTTTTCTCTGATATAGTGTACCCTGGGTAGAGTAGTAATCGCTAACGGCATAACATCCTCATGCACGTGGTTATTGGGAAATGTTTCACAAACAGTATTTTATTATAGTGAGATTGCACTGTACTTAAAGTAAATACCCCTGGATCCCCTCCAAAGCCGAAAGAATGTAGTTAGGTTACCGAATCTGCTCATTCAGCAATTGTGTCATGATAAATTAGGAATTTGGAGGGGGGAAAAATTTCTTTGTTTATCATAAAAGGTGTAGAGAGGGAGAGTAACCTGACGAAGGTACACGTTCAGAATACTGTTTGTCAGGAAAATGATGTGTTGTGCAATCTCGAAAGAAGGTATAAAAATATGCACATTGTATTACCTCCCTGACTGTCAAGTCACGTATATCATGCAAGCTAGGTATCCGAGGGTGAAGCTTAAAAAGGAAGTTTCCACGTGTGGCACATGGAGTCCTCAGTCATATTTCAAGATTTAAATCTAGCTTTCCACACATACAATCTTACAACACTTTTGAGACCTTTATCAGAAAAACGTAAACGCTTTCATTCGCCGGCTATGGATTCCGTATTTCAGTGGACATACATGTTATAGATAGAGATCTGGAGAGAGATTTAGAGAGAACGCCCAGTCCCAGCTTCGCTTTCCTCGCTAGAGGAAGTATGCTTTCCAAACACGCTTTACATAAGGGTTCTAGGACTCTGTGGTAGAATCCAAGAGCCTGCGTTTATTTGACATTCCATTTCTCCCCAATGACCACTACTGACTGAGCCTGGCCCTTGAGGAACTTTCACTCTTAATTAAAATAGTGACACCAAAAGCTTTTAATGATTCCCCGAATGCTATTACAAGGTACAGGGTAAATGTTAGAGCTGGGGCCCATCTTTGGGGAATAACTACAATTTGGATGTAACGTTTTCCATAATGCTTTGTCCATTGCCTTCCTTTGGCCTTCCCACAGGAGTTCACTAGGAACTGGGCCACATCTAACCTTAACTCCTTGCTGAAGGAAACTCTTTGCAGCATCAAACACCAGAACAGGACATTTTTCCAATCAGAAAGAAAAAAATTGTGAACACGTTCAACTCTGTCCAATTCCTGGCTTTCTTCTGGATTCCATTGTCTTACTTACTTTAGATAAATATGGAGGAACCGTGAAGGAATTGTCTCCTCCCCCAGAGCACCTTGAAAAACTTACACATTATCAGTCCTCGGTAGAGTCTGTATTTATGGAGTACTTACTGGTGACAAATGATGATACTGAAGATTTCTTTTTAATCTAGGCTTAATCCTCGTCATTCTGGTTGTGCATGAATGTGGTTAGTAGATCCACATGGATCGTGTCTCTTCATAGACAAATAGATGTTGCTTTGAAAAGGAAGAGTTAAGGATTATCCCGCAATACAGAACCCTTGCTGTCTACCTCTTATTTCTGAACCTCAAACTTGCCTGTTGTTTTCAGGCAAAGACAATTAGAAACAGTTCCTGAAAAATTACCATTTGGATCAGCTACTTTCATTTGCCCCAC
The DNA here is from genome assembly GCF_023721935.1 of Panthera uncia. Taxonomy (NCBI): domain Eukaryota; kingdom Metazoa; phylum Chordata; class Mammalia; order Carnivora; family Felidae; genus Panthera; species Panthera uncia. Next base: position 9,187,540 of record NC_064807.1, on the reverse strand, counting down.
AAATTCTTTTGATGATACTTAGAATGTGAAGGTACTGTACTGTGCTGGAGAGATCCACAAAACGTGAAATCGAGCACCCTTTCCTTCCATCACTCACTCCCCAGTGGGAGGCCACGTCTGTTAAGGAAAGGACTTCCAGCTGGCAGAGAAGCCAGTGGGCCCTGAGGGGGCCACCTACAAGGAGGAACTTGTATAGCAGGCTTAGAAATGAAGAGGTTGATTGCTTTGGCTGAAGATTAATCTGCCTGGAGAAATAAAGAGAGAGAGGTAGGAGAGGGACTAGGAATAGAGGTGAGGCTATAGGACTTAGAATGTCAGGCTTAACATTTGGCTGTTACATCCTAAGCAATGGAGGGCCGCTAGGCGCTTTGCAAGGACAGGGAGTTTTGTGATCAAATATGTCTCTTTCATAGTTACTGCTGAGGAGGTCTTCGGTGTAGAAACTCAGAAACTATTCAGGAGACTTTTAGCAGCATCCCTAATATCACCTAAATCTTGTGAGAACGTGGTGGTTTTAAAACTAACAAAATCAGGGGCACCTGGGTGGCTCAGTCGGTTGAGCGTCCGACTTCAGCTCAGGTCACGATCTCACGGTCCGTGAGTTCGAGCCCCGCGTCGGGCTCTGGGCTGATGGCTCGGAGCCTGGAGCCTGCTTCCGATTCTGTGTCTCCCTCTCTCTCTGCCCCTCCCCCATTCATGCTCTGTCTCTCTCTGTCTCAAAAATAAATAAACATTAAAAAAAAAAACTAACAAAATCACAGCAGAGGAGGCAGAAATTACACCGAAAACCTGTATTTTCCACATCAAGAAGCTATGTGCTGGGGCACCTGGGTGGCTCAGTCAGTTAAATGTCCAACTCTCAATATCAGCTCAGGTCTTGATCTCAGGGTCATGGGTTCAAGCCCTGCACTGGGCTCTGTGCTGGGTGAGAAACCTACTTGAAGAAGGAGAAGAAGGAGAAGAAGGAAAAGAAGAAGAAGGAGGAGGAGGAAGAGGAGGAGGAGGAGGAGAAGAGGAAGGAGAAGGGGAAGAAGGAGGAGGAGGAGGAGGAGGAGGAGGGGGAGGAGGAGGATGGGGAGAAGGAAGGAGGAGAAGAAAGAAGCAGCAGCAGCTATGTGCTTAGTCATGGTTCACCTTAGCACAATCACAATGTAGAAGAGGTTTGTGTTGGTGTTTCCCCACCCACTGTACCACAGCCCCCCTGATCCCTGCATCTCCAGGTACTCATCTCCCAGCCCAGCCCCACCTGGAAAAAGACTAGCTCTCCACCCTCACCTAGCCAATAGTTAGCTTAAGTAAGGCTGTAATGGAGGTGAAGGAGCAGGGTATTCTATAAAATTAATGTCAGAATAAATGGAAGACTCCTTCGGGTGTGATTCGTGAGGAGCAGATTTTAATCTTCTTGCCCTTTCCTCCCCTGCCAGTGAAAACTCCACCTGATTGTTTATCCATGAAATTCCTAGGAACCAAAAATCTTTTAGTGCCACAGCTGGACTTACTATCACGAATGGCTGAGAAAGGAAGAAAACCTTGAACTAAATTTATAGTAAGATGTAATGACCCATAGTGCAGACTAGTGTATCCATCAGGTTCTGGCAGGAAGTAGATGGCATGCTCAAATTAGGATCATTCCATGAGATTTTAATAAATTTAATAAAGAGACTATTTACAGAGTTGTAGGGAAGCCATAATGGTTAGTACAGCACCCTGACCTAATAAAAGCACAGCTGTTACCATTTCTAGGCCCAAGATAGGAGGGGAGGGAGCAGTTACTGAAACCAAAATGAGAGAGTCCTGCAGAGAGGGGTGTCATGAGAGGAGCTCAGACCTTCAGGCAAGGGATACCACTGGCTCAAAGTGACTGCAGAGAGAAAGCCAAGGGAATAAACAGGATGATGTCACTTCTGTCACTGCCTTCACTCATTCTCCGGGGCTCCGCATTGGCTGAACTCAACCAGAAAAGGAAGGGCAAGAAAGTCTATTGATGAAGTGGTTGTAAGTCAGCTTTTCTGTGCAGAGTCAGGGAGAGGTGAGTGAAGAGAATATTTGGAGGGATGAATGGCAGACCCAGCACTAGAGGGAGGAAGAAAAAGTAGAAGCAGCAAGCTTGGGGGGGGGGGGGGGGGGGGGGTGCTATAGGAGATGTTGGAGAAGGAAGGTCTAAAATTTACTGTTCCAGAGGATTGATCTTGTGGTTGAATACACACACACACACACACACACATGCCCTTTTCGAAAAGAAACCCAATGTTGGGACTTCCTTGCTCTAAAGTTGAAGGGAGACCTTTTCAGGTGCCCCTGACTCCCCAAGATGACCACCCTTCTTTCTTCGAGGAAAACAAACTGATCAAAATCCAGACACCAATGGGATGTTAAAGCATGCAAGCAGATCACTGTGAGGTATGTAGACAGTTTTATTTTATTAGCCAACTGAGAGCACCCATGAGGAACAACAGAAAGAGCAAAACATTGCTTCCCTCTTCCCATGGGATTACCTTCCAGGGATACAAAGTCAGCCTCAGAAGGAAACCCAGGTGTTTCTGGAGTGTCTCCAACATTTCCTTTTCTCTTTTCTACTCCTTTGTCCTTCCTCCAGCCAGGGCTTCTCTTCTCTAGGGCAAAGACTTAGAAATCTTCATCCCTGGGTCTATCCGGGAAGATACCATGAAATTTCTATTCTGCACCTCTTTAATTTTCCCTGAAAGATCCTTATGCCTGAAGCATCTACAGGGGAAACTTTGTCTTGCTAACAACTGGCAACTTTGAAGCACGATTGTGCTGTAAGAACCTCTTCCCACCTGCACACATCTCGCCCCCACTAGTTCCCCCAAATCTGAAACTTTGTTTTGTCTCACTGACTTTAGGGAATTATTTTTTTTATGATTTTTATTGAACAATGGACTTGTTGATTAGGTTGGCTTTGCAAAATATGTTCATCTTTCTTGTTTATAACTGAATTGCCTTTTGGTTTTTAAGCTTTTATTTGGTTACCTGTACCTGCATAAAACTATGCCAAAATGTGGCGGCTTGAAAAACAAAACAAAACAGTGTATTAACTTTCACAAGCGTATGAGTTGGCTGGGTGCTTTTCGCTTAGGATTTCTCGCTTAGGCTCCATTGGGCTGGTCATCCAAGATGGCACTCATACATGGCTGTTGTTGGCTGAGATGAGCTGGAGACTTCGACTAGAACGCCTGTCTGTGGCATCTCTATGTGGCTTCCATTTCTCACATCATGGCAGCTAGGCTCTGTGAGGAAGTCTCTCAGAATGAGCCTTCCGAGAGACTCAGGGTAGAGGTTGCCAACTTCTTATAACCTAATGTCAGAAGTCCCACCTCAGACTTGCCCCCAAGATCACCCAGATTCAAGGGGAAAAGAATTAGACTCTCCCACCCACAGGAAGAGAGGAGCAATCTGCACCTACAAAGAGGCGAGAAACTGATGATGGCCACATTTGGAATCCAGCACAAAATTTCATCTCTTCTTTTGTGTTTTCCTAATGAAATCATGATCATTCATTTGTGCTATCGTTATTCAACAGTCTGCTTAATATAGTGGAAAAGAGCACTGAATTCAGAGTAAGAAGGCCAAGCCAACAGGCCCAACCAGTGCCAAAATGTATCCAAAGCAGCAGCTGGGCTCTGAGGTGCCTGTGCATCCTGGGCAACTCTTGGACTCGGGGGCATTTCTGTGCCTTCTAATCCTACTCCAGTGAGCGCAGAGTTAAGAAGAACTAATCTGTGGTTGTCTCATCCATTTTAACATCTCCCGCCCCCTGAGAGATTTGAGGAGGGGAACTGAGCAGGCAAATTCACCTGAAGCATTCACAGTAGATGGAATAGGACCAAACAAAAATGGCCCCTCTTCAACCATGGAAGAGGGAGGATAAGTAGGTCTCTGGATGGCCGATTAGTTCCCCTCTCCTTTCCAAATGTCGTCATCTCTAGTGCACCAATCGATCACTTTGTGCTAATCCCAAAGTTGCCAGGTGCCACCTCTGTGATCTTGGGTTAGTCACCTTCTAATTTTATTTTCTTTTTTTTTTTTTAACAGAAAATTCCCATTGGACTTTAAGTGTCTAAATTAAGAGATTAGGAGAGAAACTGCCTATCGGTATACTTGCGTTATTTCCAACTTGACTGCATCCCATCTTTAACTCTGTCCCTGAACACTTTGGGTTTTATTTTTATTAATTTTGTTTTATTTTACTTTTTAATCAATGCATAGTTGACCTGCAATGTTCTGTTAAATTCAAGCATACAGCATAGTGTTGACCATTCTGTACATTATACTGTGCTCACCACAATAAGTGGACTCACCATATATTATTACAATATTAATGACTCTGTTCTCTATGCTGTGTTTGTCATCCCCGTGACTTATTTATTTCGTAACTGGAAGTTTGTACCTCTTAACACGCTTCACCGATTTTTGCCCATCGTCCCAACTCCCTCTCCTCTGGCAACCACCAGTTTGTTCTCTGTATTTATGATTCTGTTTCTGGTTTTGCTTGTTTGCTCATTTGTTTTGTTTTTTACAAACAAAAACATGTTAGTGAAATCATATGGTATTTGTCTTTCTCTAATTTTCCCATCTGTAAAATGAGTGAATAGGCATTTCCGAGGTACAAGAAGACCAAGATAAATAAGATAAGTAAAAATGTCGTGAACAGTAAAGCCCTGGGTACAGGTAAAGTATTTTCAAGAATGTTGCCTAAATCAGGGCAAAGTTTCTCAGTGAGAGGATGGTCTGTTAATCTCTCCAGCCCAGTGGACCACATGGTCTTCTGTCACAACTGCGCACCTCCGCTGTTGTGGAGTGCATGTGTGAAACCAACCTTAGACAAAAAATAGTAACGAACAGGTGTGGCCGGATTTGGCCATCTCGCCTTAGTTTGCCGACCTCTGGTCCAAATTATGATTTCACCTGGGAAAAGAATGGGAGAAAAGTCAGGATAAGTAACCTCTTAACAATATCTTTTGTTTATACATACTGTGGTTCAGACACTAGACAAGGTGAATTAGAAATGCAAAGAAGTGGGAAAATACTGTTTGATACAACCAGTAGATGCCAGATTTAACCTCCTGGAAAGAGAAGAGCAAGAGAAAATATCCTGACAATGGAGAACATGGGACCTTGCGGGGAGGAGGTCTGGTGTAGCTGAGAGAGGAGGAGTAATATTCCATTGATTCCAGATAGGAATTGAAATGAGGGGGAGAGCCTAAATGATTCTCAATGGAGCCCTACCCCATGAACCTCCATTTCCCTCCCAGGGCTGTTTAACTCCTAAAATGTTTAGAGCGAGTGGTTGGTTGGCTTGTCTGTTTTAAAAGCCAGTGAAGAGATTGGGGCCTCCTATTTGTTTCATTCAGAGCAGATCCTTAGTCTCCTTCCAGGATCTTGGCATGCAGGTGCAAAGAAAAGCATAAGAGTAAGTTCTAGACACATCAAGAAATCACACGGAGGTCTCTCGACTGCCACGCCATGGAAGTGGGGTGCAGAGGGCAGGGTCCCCGGCTGGAGTCTCTGACAGAAATGTTGAGGGGCGCCTGGGTGGCTCAGTCGGTTAAGAGACCGACTTCGGCTCAGGTCACGATCTCGCAATTTGTGAGTTTGAGCCCCGCGTCGGGCTCTGTGCTGACAGCTCAGCACCTGGAGCCTACCTCAGATTCTATGTCTCCCCCTGTCTCTACCCCTCCCCTGCTCACGCTCTGTGTCTGTCTCTCGATAATAAATAAACGTTAAAAAATTTAAAAAAAAAGAAATGTTGAGTATAGCATGATGTAAATAACAATGATTATAGCGCTCTTATAAAATATGTCAAAAACTTTCTATTAAAATATGGCAATTAAAGTTTTTTAAAGATCACTAACTATCCCATTCCATTGATTACAACAGTAATCGATGTAAGCAACTGGCAATTTTACACGGTTTTTAACGGAGATTTATCCAAATTCTGCCTTTCTGGAATGAAACTTTTTTCTAAGTGAACACTTCTTTTTGGGAAGAGGTTTCTCATACTTCATATTCTCTGCAATCACATTTCCAAATGGCCCATTGCCAATTTTGGTTTGGAAAAAAAGAAAATTAGGAATTAGCAATTAACACTGGGCATTTGAAGAAAGAACGTTTATAATAATAAAAGCCTCCAGATAACCCTTCCATAGAATAGTAACACATAAATGTGTGCGTTCACTTCTCTGGAAATGAATGATGCTAAGAATGTCATGGCTGGATATGTGCTCACATATTCTGCCATATTCTTGGCACATTGTATTTGATTCTTGACTGTAAGATTGGAGCGAGCCTCTGCTAATGATGGCTGAAGAAAACATTTCAGAATGTCTTTATTTTACAGGCAAGCCACTGTGATTGAGAAGAAAAACTTCTAACCAAGAAATGGGTGAACTGAATTGGAGTTTGAAATCTGCTACTTCTGAACTCTGTATCTGAAGTTACTTCTAGAGATCTAAGAGCATCCGTATCATCTGCAAATGGTAATAATAATATCCCTTCATACATCACCTGATTGTTGTGTAAATCAAGGGAGAAAAGTAGGCAGAAAAACCTTTGCAAATCAATGTATAAAAAGAAGTTCTTTTACTCTGATGTTTCAGATTATACTGCAACTAATTGTTAGGTATTTAAAAAATATTTTCAGGTTTCACTTTGTAGGATTCAAGCATGAATTTACTTAGAATATGTATATTAGCAATATATCGCCAGTACCTTGGACTCTTAAACAACTTGAGTTTGAACTCTGGGGGCACCACTGATACACAGATTTTCTTTTGATAAATACAGTACCATAAACGTATTTTCTCTTCCTTATGATTTTCTTAATAACATTCTCTTTTATCTACCTTGCTTTATTGTACAAATACAGTATATAATATATATAACACAAAAAATATGTATTAATTAGTGGTGTATGTTATCATTAAGGCTTCCAGAAAATAGCAGGCTATCAGTAATTAACTTTTTGGGGGGAGAGGTCAAAAAGTTACACATGGATTATTTTTTAAATGTTTATTTATTTTGAGAAAGAGAGAAAGAGGAGGGTGAACAGGTAGGTAGAGAGAGATGGAGAGAGAGAAATCCCACGCTGGGTCCATTCTGTCACCACAGAGCCCGATGTGGGGCTCGATCTCACCACCTGTGAAATCATGACCTGAGCCAAAATCAAGAGTCAGTCGTTTAACCGACTGAGTCATCCAGGTGACCCTCCACATGGATTTTTGACTGACCGTGTCAGTGCCCCTGACCTCTACCTTTGTCTGAGTGTCAACTGTATATGTTAAGCAAAATATTCTTTGCCTCCACTTTCTTCTCTCAACATCACCACGGTTGGCAAATTGATAATGAATAGGATGAAAGTCATTGGCAAGTTGTGCATTGTATGGTCAACAGTACTGGTGGCCTCCCCAAGAGCCATCTACCCATTCTCCCTTCCCTGTTAACAGAGTCCAGGTTTTATTCATATATCCATATAGAGATCCACATTGTTAGCCCCCATTTTGAGGATAAATTCTGAGTTTCAAAGCCAATCATGGTAACCTCCTTCCTTTTGCCAGTAGCTGATTAAGGGATGGACATGTAGCCCAATTAAGTTGGTTGAATGCATGATAATGGACACTTACTGAACACTTACTATATGCCAGGCACTTTTCCCACTACTTTATGTATATTAATACTAATCCTTACACCAACCTTATGAGGTAGATTGTATGACTATCTAAGTTTTGCAGCTGAGGAAATTCAGAGCTAGAGACACTAAAAATACTTGTCCTAGGAAGTGTGTGGAGTAGAGCTAGATTACAGACCCAGGGTGTACAGCTTATTATCCACACTCATTGCCACTATGCAGTAGTAAGGTGGGAGTCTTCTGAGGGCTTTTGGACAAGGTCTCCTCACTAACAAAAAAGAATCAAACAGAATATGGCTTCTTTCTTCTGCTGGGTGTCTGATGATCGTGTGTGATGCCTGGAATAATGGCAGCCATCTTGTGACAATGAGGGGCACTAAAGCTGATACACTGAGGATAGTGTAGTGAAAAGATTGAGAAACCCTGGGTCTTTGACATTGTGTTGAAACACTAACTTCACAAACTATGAAACTTACCTACTTCAGCCCTTCTTATCAGATGAAATACTATATTTTCATCTTTGTTTGAACAATTTTGGAGTCACCTGATACTCGCAGCTGAACACATCCCAGCTGAACTAACACAGACATGCTGTTAAGTATGGTATGTCCAACCAAAGTAATTGGCTTCCTTCTGAAGTAGCAATTTACTATCACTAGAAATATGTTAAGGATGCTAAAGGGGGATTATAATTTCGGGAGAGTACATTAGACAAAGTGATCCAAGATGCCTTCTAATTCTAGGTTGCTGATTTCACTGAAATATAGTTTTCTCTATCCAACAGGATCATTAACGATGGAAGGTGTTAAAATACAATTGAACAGTCTTCTGGAGAAAAAAAAAAACCAAATATTTGGAAGATAAAGGAAGAAAAGATAAATGAGCGGAAATGTAGGCAGGTCCTGCGGTTCAGTCAAGGAACTGAAACCAAAAATAACTCGGAGACCCAGGATAAGCCAAACTTAATTTGGGGACTTGAATCCTCAGTCCCACCAGGTAAGCAAAACTCTTAGCCTCAACATCCATTTGGGGACTTGATTCCTCAGTCCCATCAAGTAAGCAAAACTCTTAGCCTCCACATCAACTACCTGCGTACTTCTCTTTTCCCTTTACTTCCAGTTTCTAGGAGATCACAAGGCCTCCTTCCTAATTTCTCTCAAAATCAGCAGGGACTCCTCAAGCAGTGGCTACTCACTTCTCCACTCGCAAATCTTACAGCATGTTCAGTGCTTGACCGGTCCAATCTCTTCGTGGTGTTTAGCCTCAACTTTCAGCTCTTGCTTCACCTTTCGCTGTCCCTCTCTGAGTAACCACACTGTCTCCCAGTGATGCACACCCCGTTCTATTTCACCAGCCCAGAGCTCTCTCCCAACCTCTAGACCCCTGTTGACAGCTCCATCCTGGATGGCTTCTCTTCACTCTGGGAAAACCGCAGTCATCTGGGCTCCCCTGTCTCTCTCTGCCTCTACCTCCCTTGCATCTCTTGTTGGTTCAAACCCTAAAACATGTTTTCCATCTGTCCCTGATCCATTTCTATTGTCCAATGCCAGATCTTCATCTCTCTTCTGGGCTCCCAAGTGGCCCACCCTCAAATTCCACGCTGGCCACCAGCGTGGTAAGTCTGAAAACAAGTCAGTTGATGCTTTTTCACTTTTTTACCTGGGATGATTCCTCATTGGTTTGAATGGTGATTGCCTTCAGAATAACATCCATTTTTCTTTGGCTGTTTCTCCAACTGGCCCCATCCTACCTGCCAGCCTCAGCTCCAGCTATTACCTCCACGCACTCTGTGGTTTTCCTATGTGAAATTGCTTCCTTTCCTATCTCTGTGCTGTGAATGGGTGCTGGTTCTTTGACTGAATTGTTCCCATCTACCATTGCATGGCCTGGCAAACTCATCCTATCTCAAGGCACAGTTCAGATTGTGTCTTTTCCCTTTATCTTGCCCACCACCAGGCAGACTTTTAGCTCCCCATCTGTTTCTATAAACATGCCTCCATTCAACCATGCATTGGGAAAGCAGGAGCTGTCTGGATAAGGCAATGTATCACCACCCCCAGCTCCACAGAAATGCCCAAGTCCTGAGGATCTAACCACAGCTGAGCTAATGTGTCCTTTTCTGGACATGTTTTGGTTTGAGACCAGAGAGAACTAGCACTGAATCTCTCTGACATTCAGTAAGGGAGGAAAACCATTATCCTACACAAGAACAAACTCAGCCTTAACCTCAGACTTCTGTAAAGGGGAGAATCAATGGAGCAACTGTCTAAAGATTTTTATAGGAAGAAATTGTAACCAATAATTTTATCCTAAACCGTTTTCAGAAATCTCAGAAATCTAAGGACTCAAAATAAAGTGCCACCCATATGTTTGTCTTGAACAATTCAAGAGAGAGAGCAAAGCTAGAAGAACTTGAGACTTGAAAGGTTGAGTGATTAGGGACTAATGGTAATCTGGGATTATTATTTTTAATCAAAAATAAGCACAAATATCAAATTCGTTTTGATAGAGAAGATAAATAAAATAAAATAATGATTCAATAATATTGATCTGGGTACAAAATCACAGAAGGCAAAACAAAGGTATTCCCATTAAACATTATGATTAAGCCTTTTTTGAAGTTCTGGCCAATGCAATAAGTAAGGTAGGACAATAAATGGAGTAAAAATGAGAAAATTATTATCATGATCCTGAGATGATATTATTTATGTGAAAAACTCAAAAGAATCATTTGATAATAACAAGTTTCAGTGAGCTTATTATATGTGAAAAGAATGTGCATGGGATATATTCAAACTTCAGGAGCTCTTTCTATGCATCAGCAGTAACTAATTAGCAAATATAATGGAGAAATCAACTATAGTAGTTATGATGCTTTGGGGTACAAGTTGATGAAGAGATAGATTTTTTTCTTAGGTATTATATGTATTTTTTGCTTACTCTTGTTAATGATATTTTAGTAACTCTTACTTGGGGAAGAATGCTCTTTAGTTAAGAACTGCCCCAAGGAAAAAAATATTCCCAGAAGACTTTAAAAATTTTTCAGGAGCATAATGACTGTAATAAATGGACAAACAGCAACAAGAAGACAACATTAAAGAAATGTCATCGACTCCCCCCAAAATCCTTAAACTTAATGAAATCCAATCAATCTCAATATATTTTTTCTTGAAACTTAACAATCGGAGGCTCACATGAAATCAAAACAACAAACACAAACAAAAATCTGAGAGATTACAGTAATGAGAGGGGCTTTGCATTAAGATGTCAGAGTGTGTTACAAATCCACAATAATCTAAATAATCTGGCACTGACGTTATTTTCTAACCCTGATTTTTGTTTTCTCTTCTTCTTTGCCTACTGTAATCCTTACCAACTCAAAATCCTCCTTTTCTATGAAACTTCTTTGGACCACCCAATCTGGAAGTCTTCCCACAAGATGCCCTTTTCTCTGGCCATTGATCCGTACTCTTGGCTACCTAACAAAAATTTTACATGCCTTTTCTTCCCTGCAGAAGATGCTTAAACATCTTTAATATGTTTATACCTACAAGATAAAAACAGTTGATTTCAGTATCATCATTGACAGACGGCAATGTGAGATATAATAACATCATGATGCCAAGGCTTCAAAGTTAGCTCTGAGGGACCATGAGTAGCAGCACCTGGGTGCTTAGAAATGCAGAATTGCAGGCTTCATCCCAGGTACACAAAATCAGAAGCTGCATTTTAACATGATCCTCAGGTGATTTGTGTGCACATTAAATTTTGAGAAGCACTGCCCTAAAGAATTTCATGGAATAAAAATATTTCATAGCACTCCTGAAGCAATCAGACATAGTCAGATATCTTCCTGTGCAGCAAACGAATAGAATTATTCAAATCTTGTTTCCCTGATAGGTAAAAATTTAGCGATACCAAAAGAACACTAAAGAAATGTGGGTTCAGGGCATGGGATAAATCGAATGATAAAAGCAGACTGAGGGGGTGCGTACATGGGGAATGTAAAGGCAGTGGTTTGTGATTTGGAAGTGATTTGGTACCTGATTACTTCCACTGGGCTTTCTAATTTCTTCCTTCTAACCCTCGTCTCCCTACGATGACATTATTCTTTATCGTTGCTCTACGCTTTAACATGGGCTGCCGTAATCTCACCTCCAACTCACTATCTTCTAATAAAAACAGTCCTCACTCATGAGTCCCTCCCCACCACAAGCCATAGCCCCCAGAGCATCCACTAGAATGTAAGTTCCCTAGCAGCACAGAATGGGGCTGTCTGGCTTACTTGCTGTATCTGCAGGGAACAGAATAGCATCAAGTACCTAGTAGGCATTCAACAATTGAATAGTCAACAGATGAAGCAAACGATTTGACAACCTTTATTATACCAGGTCCCGCCAGGGAATAATATCTGGATTGATTTGCATTCAGTCCCCACATCTCCTTGGACTAGTGCTTATTTTACCCTGTAAATTCCTTTAAGTCTGTTTTCATTGCATCACTACCAACACCGCCTCGTACCTGTGCTGCCATAGTAAAATCTGAGATACTCTCCTTTTTCTGGTTCCCTGAGTGAGCTCCAACTAACTTTCTATAGTCCGCTCTCATCCAAAGTATTACATCCAAACCCTTTACCCTGACTCTGAATTCTTTAGAGTCCAAACCTAAGCTTCCTTTCTAGCCTTGTGTCATGGCTTCCCAAAGGGAATCTTCCTTTCTAGCCAAGGTGATCTACTCATGTCTCTTTACTGTGCTTTCTCTGCTGGAATTTATTTCCCCAAAGTAAAATTGTTTTTCCCTATCATATTTGCCTATCAAAACCTACCCTTTCCTTGAGACTTGGCTCATCCACTTTCTCAAGGAAACATGGTAGCCAAGCACTCTAATCTGGCAGAATTCATCACTGATTCATTCCAGGAATACCCAATAGTTTCTCCTCTGAATTCTCCTTCCAGTCATGATCTATAATGCCCATCACTTACTATGCATGCTCCTTTGAACATATATCCTTCTACATATGTGTTGTACATATAGGTAAACAAAGAGTTCAAGACAGGTGGCCTGAGATTGAAACATCTGCCACATAATAATGGAGTAACATTAAGCAATTTTCTTCCCTTCTCTGGGTCCCAGTGTCTTTATCTGTAAAAAAAGTACCTACCTTAGAGGAGGATTCTAATTAAAATAAATCACATAATTTGAAAAGCTCTTAGCAGGGTTCTGGAACATAAAGAGTACCCAAAAATGTCGGTATTCCTTCCCCAGAGCATCTCACTTACAGTTGGTGCTACTTTATATTCTTATGTATTTCAGTACATCAAAATAGCTATTTATTCATTGATGAATTGATAATATTAGTGCTAGCTGTCAATACAGACTTTCCACTGAAGAATTTTAGGAACAAAATTTCCTATTCCTTTTGGATCAGAGAGTAGACATCCCTCTCTAAAGGAATGGTATTTGGGGGAATATATGAAAAAGAAAGAGACAAACAGACAGATACTATGATTAGAATCCCATCTTAGATTATTTGCTCTATCTTTGATAACATATCTTGTAAGGGAGTCTGGTTTTGTGATTAAAACTATGTTGAGAAATGGAATATGTCTGAAAGAAATTTCTACTGTTGTAGCTTTGAACAAGCAGCTTACCCTTTCTAAGCCTGTCTCCCCATTTAACAATGAGATTAGACCAGATGACCCCTATCATCCTTTGGATTGCTATTAGAATATAGTTACTTTGCTGTGGCAATATCAAGATTGCATTATCTCCTCCATCTTTCGTGTATGTAGCAGCCCTTAAGAAAAATCCTTCATAGAAGTAACAAGTCATTCCAAGATTTATTTCGGATTATAGAAGAACAATTGTTAGGCAATTGTTAAGATACTATGCTAGGTTGTCATTCATTTATTATGAAACCTTCACTCTGAAAAAGTATGATGGTCTAATATTTAACACTAAATGATAACAATGCTTAGTCATACTTTGGAAGAAGACAGATTATTATATACAGGTTGGGTTTACTCAAAATTAACTACCAGCTTATTGGCCCAAATAGTCATGGTCCATGGCTTGCCTATTTTCTACTTAATTTTACTAAATACTACACATGCTCTTCTGAGTTGAATTATGTTTAAGTATGGCAAAGTTCAAGTAGGATACTATCACTTTTTATTCAGTAATACAAAAAATATTATTTGCTGTTGGGTCTCATGCATGCCCTGACTTGACAGGTGATGTGTTTAAAACTCTCTCTCTCTCTCTCTCTCTCTCTCTCTCTCTCACACACACACACACTTCCAGCAAATCAACATCCATGCTCTGGGTGACATGAGATGGGAGGGCATGTCTGTACTTGTTTGTGACATAGATTTGTTGATATTTTAGGAATGGGAGTAATACATTGATATTTATTTCTGATTAGCCTTATTTTAGGGTTCCTTTTCAGAGTCTGTGGAAGGTCATCTTAAGGCCATACTGTGACTTTACTGAATGTGACTACCCATTCAGCAGCCTATGAGGCGGGTGTCGCCAGGCTGAGGTCTCCAGGCTGAGTCCCCAAGCTTCAGTAGGTAACTACTGAATAAGTAGCATGTGTTACATGGGCCTTCAGAGAGTCTGCGGCCCCAAGTTCAGTAGCACTGGATTTGGGAGCTGGACATCCCATTTACCCAGAAACCTTGGTCACTGTCTTTCCAACAAAGGCTGGATCTTCCTTCCCCATCTCATCTGTCTCTTTGGAGAAGAAAAGCATGGGGACGACTTTCCATGGAAGCTCTCAGAGATATGCTGTCCTTACTCAGACTACCTGAGCCAACATTCCCCCACATTAGACCCACTGGTGACTCCCTTATTGTTGCACAAGGTGACAGTGTTCCTATGACACAGAAACACAGTAGGGCACTTGTGCCACAGAGCTATGGGAGAGGCTGGTGGTCTGCCCTGAGATTGCTATCCACCAAAACCGAGGCTTTCAGCAAACTGCTTGGCGCCTGTAGACAGGGATCCAAGTGTTGATCGTTCAGCGATGGGCAGACCTCCTGTGGCTTCAGCAAATTTCAGAACAGCACTTAGGCTGGTATTCCTGGGGGACAAGATGTGACATCAGTTGGGTTTTCAACCCCAAACTGCCATCAGAAGGATCTCCCAAGTATCTTACATCCCTGCAAAGGTGTGAGGTTATCTTTTATACACTGTTCCATCTAAAAGTCAAGCCTGGTACCAACCAAATGGGTTCTGTTGCAAGGAACTTGAGGATATTCTTGTCCTCGATCTGCAGGATGAAAAGGCTCTGGCCATTCTGAAGGTTTTCCTTTAAGTTGATTCAGGAATAAAGGATCACACCATATGATGATTCTGGGAAGCACAGAAAGGCTTCAATTTGTTCTTATTGACTTGACTTGTGCTCCCAGCAGGTTTGAGGGAAACCTGAGGCTATTAACGAAGGAAAGGGACAAGCCAAGTCAATGTGACTTGGAACGTGTACCCTTGGCCTCAGTGATAGAAACTGTTTGGTTATGGAGACTAGAAGCACGCCCACACCCATGGGACCCTTGCTTACCAGGGTGTATCTTAGAACCAACCAGGATCATTGTTGAATAGATCGAAATACTATCTCTGCCCCTAGAAAGTCCTGGATCAGAATCCAGGAAGTGGGGAGTGCTGTCTTCCTTTGATGTCATGGTCAGATCATCATTTTACCTGGGGAAACAGTGACTTGGCAAACCCCTCCTTCCTTTTGTACCATGCTCTGGGCACTGGGGCCATTGATGAGCAATGAATGGGTGGGGGCGGGGGAGGGGGTGCTTCAGTGACATCACAGATGTCGGTCCATACCAGGTCAGCTTTCCCTCTCCCTCATCACCCCCTTCCTTCGGCCAAAGTTTGTGTGCTGGACCTGTAGGACATGAAGTCATATGTGACCCTTCCTTGGGCTGGATGCTGTCGTCTGGCCAGATAAACTAACAGGCTAGGAGATCCAGCTGGGGCTGGCTGTACTTTGCCCACGTCTGTTACAACATATGGTATACTCACTTGAAGTGACTGACAGAGCTATTTAATTTTACAGCTTGTCTGATGCCCCCACCCAAATACCATGCATACCGTCATGTGCTGATGCAAAATGGCATTTGTGAGCAGTCTCAACTTGGTTTCAATCACGGATTTCATGAAAGGAACACTTAAAAATTGGATTTGAACTCCACAGCTCCCAGGATAGGGCAGAGCTGGATGGAAACATCTGGAGATGTACCCGGGAACAGGGCCCACCATGTTCCTTGGGAGGAAATCGAGGCGGCAAGATTGACGCCCAAGGACTCATCCAGCCAGTTGACACAAGCCTAGAACCTTCCGCCTGACTTCCAACCAATACTCTTTCCAGCCCGGGCTGTCATCACACTTGATGTTTTGCTTCATGTACAAAATAAGGCCTCTCAGAACCTTTCCCGGAACTGGACCTTTGGACCTCAAAATGGTTTAATGTACACTTTTGGGAAGGGAGAGCCACAAGGCCTCTAAGTGGTTTTGATCAAGTTTGCCAATATTTACACCGTTGGATAATCTTCATGAACTTCATAAATAATGTAAATTCCTACAAAGCGAGTTAACCGTGAGCTACGGTGGTCTTTCGAAAAATCCATGTTACAGAACCATCCTGACAAAGTTAACAACTCGATGGAATACCGAAGGTAACCACTGATTGCACTCGCTGCCATTGACCATTTTAAGTGTGACTATTTTTAAAATACTGTATGCCTCATTACGCTGGGCTCTGAAAATGAGAAATTTGCTTTAACTGCATTGTTTTGAATTGCTGAGAGAAGAATCTATCAACCACAAGGTGCCCTGCTGCTGAACTCAGCCAAAAAGCTGTTAATAACCCCAGCAGATGTTTCAGCTTTTTAGGCCAATAGACTCCCTCTCTCCCTGCCCTCCCCTTTCTAGAATCTGATGCCAATATGACTGAACTCCAGTTTCTGTGGTTGCTGCCTCCGTGGCCGCCTCCACCAGAGTCAGTGATACTAGAGCTGCTGAGGAATTGATTCTTGAAACAACCAGTCGCAACACAGCCCCAGCCCTTTAAGGTCAAAGCATTATTGCTTTTACCGTTAGAAGTTTAAATCTTCAGGGGGGAAATGAAGGTAAGGGCACCGAATCTGTACTCCTGTTCTGTCGTCTGCCTTCATTGCCAGTCATTTCATTCCACTTGTTGTGGTTTGTCCCCACGCTCAGAGTCCATTTCTCAGACTGGTCAGGGCATTGGGCTTGCCGGGTAGAGGTCATTAATACATCGAGTCCCCACCGGTCGCTGAGGGATGTTGGGTTAGCAGCTTTACAAAGGGGGCCTCTGTGTGATGTGCAGTTTGGGATGGTTGTTTGCCTAATACCGCAAGGCTCAGAATGCCCTGACCTTAGCAGTTCTGCAATATTAGAAGTGTGTATTATAAATACAGCTACATCCCTGTGAGATGGGTACAATATGAGGGCATATGAGGCCACGGCAATCCCAGATGGGGATTTGTCAACTTCTCTGGATAAACCTTACGTCTTAACTTGAAATTAAATCTACATTCCAAGGCTTTCCAAATGAGAAGACATTTTTTAAAAAGGGGAGGGGAAGATGCTCCCCCTTCTCCCGCTCGCCTGCCCGCCTCCCCATACTCACTTATTTCGGAAAGAGCGCTTTAAGGCACCCCAGTGACAGCAGGGTGACCAAGAAAACACAGGTGCACCACGTTTATGGAACATCACATTGGCTAGGAACACATCCGAACTGCGCATCTATACATATCACCATGCAGAGAATTGCCATTTCAAAGGGGGAAAAATTGAAAAACAGAATTAAAGTTCATAAATACTTGGTTTCCTTATTTTGATGCAACACAAAGGCAGAATATCCAGGACCCTGTGGACCCCTACTGTCAGCTTCAGCATTCGCCAACCACAGTAATTCAACCCCAAAATCTCCGCTCTACACCATGCAGGCTATAAAAAGTAAGTACCTTTTCCCTCATGCCACCACCACCATATTGTCTGCAGGCTCTCTACACTGTGTATTTCTCCGTATCAGGAAAAGCTCAGGAATGCGGTGCGAGTCTTTTTTCTTCTTTTTCACCGGATAAAGTAATAGATTCCATTGTAACTCTTCAGTACACATGCGGAGGCACTCATTAATGCTAATGGAATCTGCATGTAGGTATTGAAGGGAAGATACAGTTGCCCGCACCTATGTAGTCTTTATTTTCGTATCAGACCAAGCACAACACTGTACGCTCGAGAGTTCAATGGCACCTCCATCTTCTAATTCTGAAATTTAAGTAACTCGGATTAAAAATGATCCCAGTCATTCTGAAATTGGGTGTTCCCACTAGCAAATGGGACGGACGCTTCTGCTTAGATTACTATGATTCCAAGAGGCCAGTACCAGATGATGAGTCTTTAGTAAAATAAACAGCCAATGTTGTAATAATAAAATAGGCTAAAAAAAACACAGAAACTCCCTACTGAATCAGGACAGACTATATCCTCATTATTAAAAAATTCCATATTAAATTACCCATATGCATCTCCAGAGGAGTGAAAACACAAGATGAGGAGAAGAGAATTGAAAATAATCATTGTTTAGTTGAGATTCCAGACCTGCCGGCAGTGAATACTGGTACTAGGCATTAATAAACTATGTGGAGGTGTCTGGGGCCCATGGAAATCCAGACCATGCACTTCATTAGGTCCTGAACTTCACCTGGAATCTTCTGCTGCAGGTGATGATTTCCAAGCTGTTTTGTTCTTGATTATTTTCAGTCCAAGTAAAATGGACAATAAAGAGAAGATGCTTCTATAGATTTCCATGATGGATGTTCACGACCAAAATAACTTCACCATCTGATGTATTTCACAGTCTTAACTTAAAACAGACCCGGTATAATATGCTTGTACATCTGGCTCAGGTGGTTTCTTTGCCATATGTTTGTGAAATAATCCAAGGAGATGTTACAATTGTACCGTTCCCCTTGGGACCTGAACAAAATGTGCCCACAAAGAGTTACCTAATTATTCATTCCTGCCAACAACATCCTTGCCTAATAATAAGGGGGTGCTTAAAAATGAGACAATAGTGCTTTCAATCTTGAGAGATGTCAGTGCCACTTATTGTTTCGAAAACTGAAAGTCTTTTGCATTTTTTTAAATAAGAAAAAGATCCTTGGCCTTTAAAGCAGCACTCTGCAGGTGGTATATTTGGTATTCCTGTGGGGGGCAAATGTTGCCGTACTGATGGAGGCCAATGCTCCCCTGGAACTCAGTGGACCAGTAGCCACTGTGGGACTTAGTGACCCTAAAGGTGATAGTTATCTACAGAGTGGCTCTTCCGGTAATAGAACACATTAATGGAGAACTTTATAATTGGCAAATTGCTTTCATCTATGTCACCACATTGACTTCTCAAAACAACCTTGTAAAGCAGGGGGAAAAGGCCCACCTTATTTAGCCTTGTTGATTCTTTATAGCACTAATTAGCCAGAAATGTGAGCATCTTTTTTAAATGAAAAAATTAAAAAATTTTTTAGTCTTGATCCCTAAGCCCCAGTTGCCACAATGCAGCTCTCGCTTTGAATCTGACAATCTGCTTTTTCCCCTGTTCCTGAACTTGCCTCCTTTTGTCCCATGACTCACTCTCTCAATGCTCTGTTGATTCAAAATACATAATTTGATTTTGTTTCAAGGGTTAGAAAGGACACAAAACACAGTGGGGAAAGTAACTTAATGATTAAAATACAGGCCTACCCCGAAAATACAGATTTGAATGAGGCTCCAGGCCAGGTCAAAGGTCAAATGGATAAATCATGCTCTTGGCCTAGCTTTCTCCACCACTAAATCAATTTGAAAGAATGTGGCAAAGATAAAGATACCAGCCAATAAATCTCTAGGCATGTGTTAATTGTGTATTTATGGAGATGCCAAATGCTAGGAGAGTTGTGTTTCCATAAGGATTAGGCTGACAGACCCTAAAGGGCCAGATTAGTATAGGCATTGTTTTTCCCCAGAATCCAAATCTCAGGGTCAAACAGGACACAAAGAATGAGAAAAGGAGGCTAGGAGATTTGCCTCGGGTTACCCAGTTCATAAATGGGTCTGTCCATTTGTGTCCAAGATGCTCATTTAAAACACCTGGGAACTACCAAGGACCTACCTTCATTCTACTTTGCTAGTTAACCTTAACAGTTTTGGATCACTCAATAGCCAATATTTTCTGGATATATATTCCCCACGAGAGGAAAAGTGAGTTATTATGAAGAAGTAATTGAATACTGGTCTCTTGTTCAGGTAAGAGATTCCCCAGGCAAGATTTTTTTCCCACTCATGGCAATTAGACTTTCTGAAAATTCCTTCACTCTCTTAATGCTTACTGAGTGCCTACTAGTATATCCCATGCTGTGGATACAAAGTTGAGAAAGCAAGGTCCTACGCTCAGGGCATTTAAACAAGCAGAGACTCAGACTTGCAAACAAGTCAATCTGATAAGATTTACAAAATCGGATGATCCACAAAGTTGACTGGGACATTAGGATAACACATTTCAATCCGTCCTGGAAAACTTCTCCGAGGAAAGAGAAGTATGAATAGGTGTTTTCCAGGCAGACAAAAGATTTCCAACTATAGGGTATGAGTCAGAGATGCTAATGATCGATCGTAAATTGAGGCAGAAACGTAATCAAGTTTTTGTATTTGAACTCTGGGGCTACTATGAAAGCGTGGGCGGGGGGGGGGGGGGGGGGGGGGGGGGGGGGGGGG
>NC_064807.1:9089412-9167006 GCF_023721935.1 Panthera uncia | reverse complement strand
GGGAAGGGTTGGTGGAAATGGAAGTTCCTGGAGAGAAATGTCAAGGATTATATTGCAGTGGGTAAGGGAGTCAGTGGACCTGATCAAGTAACATGGTAGCCGCCTCAAAATGCGTCTCGAAATGCACGTTTCCTTGAAGTCTGTTTCACCTGATATTTACTGACATGACAGATAAGCGAGAGTCGAATACATAGGGATGCGTTGCCTGGAATGTGAGAAAGGGGTCCAAGGATCCCAGAATGGTGGCTTGGGAAACTGAGGGAAGGGTCTAACATTCACTCATATGAAGAATCTAGGAGGGAGAGAGGCTTTTGTGTAGTAAATAGGTATGGGCCCCAAAGCAGAGATGTTCTATTCTGAACATCCTGAGTTTGCAGTGCCTGTGGGATACCCAGGTGGAACCTGTTTAGAAAACAGTTGGAGATATGGGCTCAGGATAGAGATTTAGATGTAAAACCTTGGGACCCAAGATTTTCCCCAAAAGTGAATGGGAAAGAAAACCCTGGCGTTTAAGGAGAGGGGAGAGAAATAGAACCCAGTTAAGGCACCAGAAAGGAGTAACCAGTGCAGAGGTAAAGGAGGAGAGAGAGAGAGATGGGGGCGGGGGCGGGGGGCGGATATTGTGAAAGGCAAACCAGAATTGCAAGCCTGGGAGAATAGTCAGCAGGCAGGACAAGTCATATAAGGTGAGAATTTTCAATGCGTCAGGAAGTGAGCAGGGCAACTTCAGTGCACTGACGTGCCTAGAGCCAGGTTAGAATGGTTCCAGCAGTGAATGTGTAATGTGGAGTCGGAGTGAGGAAATCCAGCTTGCGCTTTGTGAAAGAAGGGCTGTCAAAAAAAGAAACTTAGGGGTGCTAAAAAAATTAGCTATTTAAATAGGTTTTGTTTGTTTTTTAAAGGAGAGGGATGAACATATTTGTACACTGAGGGGAACAGCCAATGGAGCATCGGAGGTAAGAAAAGGACCTTGCTGATAAAGCACGTTTTCTAAGGAGGCAAGGCGGAATAATACCCCATAGCACCAGTGGACAGAGTTGCCTTTGACAGGAAAACTGTCTTTTGCTAGCAATGGGGACAGGGAAAGGATGGGTGCAGAGGTGGAGGGGCTTGTGGCTGAATGGGTGGGAAAATGAAGGACGCCATTTTTGATGGCGGCCAGTCCCTGACTTAGAAACAAGGTCATCCCAAAGAGAAGATTGAAAGCTTTGAAGAGTGGTAAAGGTTTGGAATAGCAGCTGAGGGAAATGGGAGAAGCACATGTAATAGGACTGCTGAGTAACACTGAAGGCAAAACTGAGATTAGTTTCACTCCAGATTTATGGTCTCCATTCTCTATGGTTGTGATTTTTCTTTTTCCTCCAGCAGAGCAGTGCTCAAGGAATGTTTACAGCTAAGGAGGCTCCATGGAGGATTGCTTGAAGGACATGAAGTCCATCTGTCTCCCTAGATAGTTTAGATTATATCTCAAGGTCAAGGTAAGCCATCCAAACTAAATACTTGAACCATATTGTTTTAGCTCCTTTTACTTTTACTCACGTTTAGTGAATTGCATGCTGGCATTGGGCCCCAGCTTGCATTGTGGGACCAACAAGAAACAATCATCGGCCTGTCAGCCTTCGTTGTTAGCATCATGGAGGACGTTGAGAAAGCCACTAGCCTTCCAACCAGCATGCCCACTCGTGAGGGCACAAAGAGCCATTTCCCTTACACCCAATGCCAGAAAACAATAGGTTTTTCATTAGCAACAACAATATGTGTATCTGGGGGTACAGCGAGGGATGGTCAAGAGCAGAGTCTTGAAACCACAAAGCTTGGGTTCAAATCCAGCATCCCTCATGTAGCAGCTCGTTGACCTTGACCCTCTTAATTTCTCTGAGCCTCAGTTTCCTTGTTTGTAAAATAACAAAAATAATCCTACCTACCTCATAAGGCTGCAGTAAAAATTAAAAGACACAATCAGTGTAGACGTGTTTAGCACCGTTGTCTGGCAAATCATAAGTCCACCACACATGTTTGCCATTATTGTTGTTGTTACAATTATTATTTTACAGCTGCTCTTCTTTGGTTTTGTGTTTATGTTTTGCTTTCATCCTCACAGTGGCATGAATTTGCATGTATTAATTCACCTCTGGTTTCCAGTTAATATTCTTTCTTTCTTTTGTTCTTTACCTATAGCCCACTTATTTGTTATCTGCAATCCACCTGGCATCATTTTGCAATGAGGCAGAACACCAAAAAGTAAACTGAAAGAGGCCTTAAGCCAATCAATAGTTGTGAGGATACGTCTGTCTATTTTTGCTCTTGATTTGAGAAGAGTTTCCAAGATGGTAAAGAGGGCTTGGAACTTTCCTTTCCCACATTTGTGTCTCAAAATGCACGTTTCCTTGAAGTCTGTTTTACCTGATATTTACTTTTCTTACGATCATTCTTGATTGGCCCCTACAGGGATTTAGACCTAACTCAATATTTGCTCAGACACTTCTCCTTGTGAATAAACAGCATGCTAATTTAATTGGGGAGAGGGTTGGATTATTGTAGTTTGAGAAAAAGCTATAGTTTCATGGTGGGATCAGGGCCAGACTTGCTAGTCAGAGGGCCTGCCTTTGGCTGTGGCTCTGGCACTCGCAGCTCTCTGTCGTCGAACCTCCCTTGCTTTGGTTCTGTGGCGGAGTAGGGTTAACAATAGTGATCTCACAGTGTGGTTGCAAGAAATAAAGAAGGCGCTCAGCAGAAATGAGTTGAATCTGCATGTGGCGCAAGAGACAGCGTTCCAATTGCCATTCAAACTTGCACTTGAGGGGCGGCTGGGTGGCTCAGTCGGTTGAGTGCCGACTTCGGCTCAGGTCACGATCTCGCGGTCTGTGAGTTCGAGCCCCGCATCGGGCCCCTGTGCTGACAGCTCAGAGCCCGGAGCCTGTTTCAGATTCTGTGTCTCCCTCTCTCTGACCCTCCCCCATTCATGCTCTGTCTCTCTCTGTCTCAAAAATAAATAAACGTTAAAAAAAAAAAAATAAAAAAAAAAAAACAAAAAAACTTGCACTTGAAAAATTGGACCAAGTAATTCAAACTTCTTTTAAACATATTTATTTAGGGGCGCCTGGGTGGCTCAGTCGGTTAAGCCGCCGACTTCGGCTCAGGTCATGATCTTGCGGTCCGTGAGTTCAAGCCCCGCGTCGGGCTCTGTGCTGACAGCTCAGAGCCTGGAGCCTGTTTCAGATTCTGTGTCTCCCTCTCTCTGACCCCCCCCTGTTCATGCTCGGTCTCTCTCTGTCTCAAAAATAAATAAACATTAAAAAAAAAATTTTTTTTTTTAAAATATAAACATATTTATTTAGTTAGTTATTTTTATTTAATGTTTATTTGTTTTTGAGGGAGAGAGAGTGCGAGCAGGGAAGGGGCAGAGAGAGAGAGAGAGACAACAGAATCTAAAGCAGGTTCCAGGCTCTGAGCTGTCAGCACAAAGCCCTATGTGGGGCTCGAACTCATGGACTATGAGATCATGACCTGAACCGAAGTTGGACACTGAAACTACTGAGCTACCCAGGCAGCCCTTCTTTTCAACATATTTAAAGGCAACCCAAACATACTTATCGTACTCAACTTAATTATTTGAACTTTGAAATTTACATACTAGCCATTTAGGAATATTTAGTCAAGAGGTGCCTGGGTGGCTCAGTCAGTTAAGCATCTGATTCTTGGTTTCAACTCAGGTCATGATCTCACGGTTTTGTCAGTTTGAGTCCCCTGTCAGGCTCCACATGGAGCTTGTTTGGGACTCTCTCTCCCTCTCTCTCTCTGGGCCCCTCCCTGATTCGTGCTGTCTGTCTCTCTCAAAATAAATACATAAACTTTAAAAAAGAAAAAAAAAAAGAGTATTTAGGGGAGCCTGGGTGGCTCAGTCCATTAAACGTCCGACTTCGGCTCAGGTCACCATCTCGCGGTTTGTGGGTTCGAGCCCTGCGTCCGCCTCTGTGGTGACAGCTCGGAGCCTGGAGCCTGTTTGTGATTCTGACTCTCCCTCTCTCTCTGCTCCGCCCCCACTCATGATCTGTCTCTCAAAAATAAATAAACATTTAAAAAAATTTTTTTAAAGAGTATTTAGTCAAAAGTCAAAACAAAAAGCTTTAATTCCCTTTTAAGAATAGTCAAGGACTTTCATCTTTGTGTCAGAATATCACTGTGACCTGTAATGTCATCAGAGAAACATGAAAACTCTCCCAGATTGTATTCTTTGCCTCCTCCTAAATAAATAATCTGAAAAACCCCTTGATACACAAATCACATCTGCTTTATCTCCTGGCAGGTAACAGCTCTTGGTTTTTGTCTTGTTTCTCTCACTGTTACTGTTGGTGTTTTCTTGCTGTATGGACCGATAAGTTCATGCGGATGAAAGGCAGCTTTGGTTTTGTTTCAAATCAAAGCGTGTGGGTGTGGGATGGTTTATCCCACATGTTGATATCAGAAGGAGAGCGGAAAGGGTTGGGAGCGATGCCTGAAGGAAATCAGAGGTCTTCTTTCTGCGTCTGCACCCCCCCACCCCCTGGCTGAACTTGGAGACCCGGAGGGCAGGGCGTGTTGCTGATGGGCCACTCCCACCCACCGCCGAACACCCCGAGAAATCAGTGTCGGGCAGCACAAAAAGAGCCCGACTACAATGGTTGGTCTTCAAAGGGGCTCATTTATTATATCGCTCAGTGCCCCACAGAGTTGCTCGAAGCTCGTAACTGCCACTGATTTCAAAGAGAGCTCTGAACTTGCATACGCTTCACAAGGCACGGCGCGGGATGAGAAATAGTCTGAGTGGCTTGAAGCCATGTTCAGACATTTTTTAATGTTCGTAAATGTCTTTGGCACCATCAGTTTCACATAGAAACCCACTTACCTCCTGCCGCAAAGTGTGAAATAAAGCCATTTTCAAGCCTGGGTAGGGGATGGTCTGGAAATTGGGCTAAATCTTAAAACTGCATGAAGACTGAAAATAGGATTCACAAGCTGGGGCTCAGCTCTCACTAAATCACTTCTAAAGTCAGGTCACCGCGAACCCCTGCTCTGCCAGATAATGTCAGCGCCGTCTTTAAAGGGTTAAGACGGTAAAATGTGGTCACCTTAGTAGCTCCCAAACTGAGGGCCCCCAGCTCCAAGGCATCCCCAAATAAGTGGTCCATTGGAAGGAAACACTATTTCAACTGGGGTTTGATGGGGACTCTAACTGGCACAGCCCTGGGGAGCCTCGGGTTAGAGATTAACATTTCCTACCACCCCCCTGTCTCAAGAGATGCTGTGGGTCCCCGCTTCATCTAGGAGGTTTGTGGGAGTCAGAGTAAGATCCATCAAAGGCATTCTTATTTACCACTTGCAGAAAGATCAGACATACACCCCGATTCTGTTTCTGTGGCTCTCCAGTCCCCACCACAAGGAGAGAGAGAGAGTTTCCTTGGGGACTCAGAAGTGACTTCTATACTCCGGGAGGCTCTTGGGTAAGTAACTGCAGAGCCCTCTGAATGGCTTTATGAGTGCCTTGCTTTTAGAAGGATGCAGGAAAAAAGTGTCCAATCCGTAGTCACTGTTCAATAAACATTTACTAAATCTTGGGCAATGTGTTGTATTAGCCACCGTCCTTAGTAAGAAACAAAAAGTTATTTATTGGGAGAAAAGGAATTAAATAACGAGACATTCGTTGTGGTTTTCAGAAATCCAGAAACTCCCTCCACAAATTTGAAGCCATACAGCCTCTTCAAGAAAGTATTTTGCCAAGCATTTATCTACTACAAATCCTCACTATTTCTTTATTCCCTTAACCAACGCTTGCTGAGCTCCCGATACAAGCCCATGTTAATTCCACTTGCTGGGGTTCAGCAGCCAACAAAGCAGCCCAAAGTTTCACCCTCAGTGAGCTTGTGTCTTAGTGGTGAAGACACATGATAAAGTAAATACAAAAGCTCTCGAGAATCTGAGATGGTGGGAGAGAAGCAGGAGAGAGCAGGCGGAGAGGGGGTACAATTTGAGAGGAGATGGAATTGTGAGGTCCTTTGAGTAAAGAACTTTTAGGGAGCCTTCCTTTTAAGTGCTTGCCTTTTTTATCTTTCTGTTCGTTCAAATGTTGTTAGAAAGGAACTCAGAATTACCTGTGACATCTTTTTAAAACTTAAGAAGTGGGGTGCCTGGGTGGCTCAGTCAGTTAAGCGTCTGGCTTTGGCTCAGGTCATGATCTCTCAGAGTTCGTGAGTTCGAGCCCCACAGCAGGCTCTGCGCTGACAGCTGGGAGCCCGGAGCCTTCTTCGGATTCTGTGTCTCCTTCTCTCATTGCCCCTCCCCTGCTCATGCTCTGAAAAATCTCTCTCTCTCTCAAAAATAGATAAACGTTAAAAAAAACTTTTTTAAGAAAAGAAGTGAAGACATCTTGCCCAAAGGATGAGAAGGCAAATCAGCCCTGCTCCCAGGTCCTGGCCACGGTTTGGCTGTGCTGTGATGCAACCACGAAGCACGTCCCACGGAAACAGGCCTACCACCTGGTCTCGTGCTCTGCACACAGTGAGGGCTCAGTAAATGCTGTTCACCTACACATAAGATCCATAGTCTTAGATCAGCTCTAAAAGTAATGTTTGTTTGTTTTTTGACAAAAAGACTGTCTCCATGTTTGTGTGGGTAGATACAGCCGTAGAGACAGATGAGGCATCACAAATGGTTCCTGGGAATTTATCAAACCATATTTATTCATGGTAGCATCCCTAAATTTCCCCATCGTCAATATAAATACCTCTGACAAATCTATCTTCACTTACCGCTGCCCTTAAATATTTGAGGCAAAATGCCGGCAGGCTGTTTCCCTCCTTTCTGGCCCATCTCCTTATCTCTGAGATGCGACAGCCACCGCTACCCCTAAAACACGACATATTTCTATCCTTTCTCCCTTCCTTCCCCCTTCCTTTGATCCCTCCTTTTCTTTCTTCGGTGTCTGCGCTGTGCCAGGCATGTTGAACTCCAACAGGCTCCATCCCAACCACGCTAAAAACAATGAACTCTTAATATAGGTACTGTTAGAAACAGCAAAAAGAACCGTGTAGAACGGAAAGACATGAGAGCCGGTAATATTTTTTATTGGAGAACATTTCTCAGGAGAATATATGAGTGCTGCTGCCACTCATATCACTCACTCGTACCCTCCCTTATGCCCAGCAGTTGACAAGTCCTCTTACACGTGTATCTCATACGTTCCTCTAAATTGTTGTTTCTCAAAGTGTGGTGCCTGACCAACAGCAGCAGCAGCTCCTGGAGATTTCTGGAAATGCAGAAGCCCAGGCTCCACCCCAAAACCTCCTGAAACAGACTACATTTTAATAAGATCCTCTAGAGCTTGGTAGTTTGAGGACCTGTACTCTCAATAGTCCTGTGAGGGAATTGGAAATTCTCTTGCCTATTTGACAGAGAAGGAAGAAGCAAAACTGGTGTGTGTTGGGGGGAGGGGCGGTGGCACTTCGGTGGCTCAGTTTGTTGAGCATCCGACTCTTGATTTCAGTTCGGGTTATGATCCCACAGTTTGTGAGTTTGAGCCCGCATTGGGCTCTGAACTGACAGTGCAGAGCCTCCTTGGGATTCTCTCTCTTTCCCTCTTTGTCTCTCTGCCCTTCCCTGGGCATGTGCACTCTTTCTCTGTCTCTCTCAAAAATAAATAAATGTAGAAAGAAAGAAAGAAAGAGGAAAGGGAAAAGAAAAGAAAAGAAAAGAAAAGAAAGAGAGAGAGAAAGAAAAGAAAAAAGAAAAGAAAGGAATGAAAGAAAGAAACAAAACTGGGGTCCAAAGATATTCATTTAACTAATAGATAACAAGACGGGAGTCAAAGACCAATCTTCTTTCCACAAAACTATGTCCCCTCTTTGGACACTCTTAGAGGAAACTGTCGCATGCCTCTTTTTGGATCTGACATCGCCCAGCCCAGTATTTCATAAGGAGCATCTGTACAGTAATTATAGCCTGATATTGTCCCCTGGTGGTAAGTCGGCAAATGTTAATCTCCTACGTGATTATATATTCCTTGGTAGGCTGGTCTTGCTGTCTCTTGTCTGAAAGGTCTAAGGTTAATTACATGAAAGAAATTTCAGATTTGGAAATTTCTCTGATTTTTTCCAATTCCTTATCAGAGAAGAACATGTTCACTGGTTCACATAATTTTTGAAGTTTCTATTGCGGTTTTGTTTTCCTAAAGCAGGTTCTTAAGTGTTTCGTCGAAAAGGGAACAGCCACTAACTCAGAGGAAGCATTTCTTTGTGCACCAGACTCGTACTCTCTATGTGTTGTCTCCTGATTCTCGGAGAGACCTAAGAGATTGGCTCCGTTACCCTGTTTTACTTTGTGGAGGCTGAGAGTCAAAGGAGACACGTGTGGCAGTGCCGGGAACCAAGTCAGATTCCATCCTACCTTGCTGGCCTCTTCGTAGAAGTAAGTCTTGCCTGAATTGGAAGGTGACCCAAGGCAGGGGAAGGGATTATCATGCCCTTCTGTCTTTTGTCACCACTGACGATATGACATTTACCACCCACCCACCGTATTTTTTAAAGGATAAAAGTGGCCACCGAACTCTTCCTGGTTTTAAGGGTGAAGTAACAGGCCTGAAATCAAAACAAAGAGGAACCAACTCAACTAGAGGGATGCAAGTTACATAGGCAGAACCTCCCCGTAATGGACCAGAAACTCAATCCAGCAGTCTTGCCGGGCAACATACTTGGGAAAGTCCATTTCTTCACCACACAAATTGGCTAAAATCCAGACGTAGGATCGAAGCAAGGCTCTCTAAACTGGTTCGCCTTAAATTCTTCGTGCTCAACAGAGAAGCAGAGAATTTCTGACTCTAAGAAAAGAGAATGAATAGATTTCTCACTGAGAAAGACATCATCTCCCAGGCTCTCTTGTATCTGTGTTCTCAAAACTCCAGCCCTGTCAGCTCAGTCCCAGCTGAGACACTGGACCGAAATATCCTCTTGTGTTACTCTCTGGGAGTCTGCAGATAGTTCGTGTACAAGCCGCTCCACTCGTCTTAAGGATTTAAATAGAGTTATAACTACTCAGATTTTAATATATGCTACAACTGTTTTGCTGGCTTGGCATTTAAGGATGCAAACTTTCCAATCTCTTCTAGAAGCATGACACCATAAAAGGGACTACCGTAATTAGGAATAAAACTGTGTAGTCCTCATTAACCAGAAAAGCACTTTCTAAACCCAGGGAGGCTCTACTTCTATTCCAAGAAAAGTCAAGAAAACGGTGCCTCTAGAACCCAATAAAGATTTTGGGTCAACTTGTCCTCTCTGGAATTGACTGGGATTGATGTGACATGCCTTTAAAAGGCAAAGGAACAACAAATATTTCTAGCAGAAGAGACCTAAGTGGAGAAAAGGCTGAAGGATCATGTTAAGCTCAATCTTGTTTCAAGTTGTGCTATTATTTAAGTCTTGATTGCCCAAATTCATTCAGCCTTAGTGCATTGTGATAGAGCCTGCCCTTATTAGCCAAGGACGTTATGGTAACTGGTTGTTGGTCTACTGTTCTCATGGTTACAACATGTGACCAGAAGAATGCTTTCTGAATTGAGGCCGGGAGTGATAAGCCCCTGGTGACTCAAAATAGCTAAGGAGTGTATATAAAACCAGGCACAAGCTAGTCTCAAAGATAATTGCAGGCTTTACTTTAGTTCTTTAATCTCCACATCCATTTCTGTCCTGCCAGAACTGTCTACACAGGGGCCTCACCACGGCTTTAGTCACAGTAAGAACCAAATGTTTTATAAGCTGGTACCTTCTTATACCTGTCCAAGGGGATTTGGTCACTCAAATCACAAATGAACCATGTTAGAAGGGGTTTGGCTGTGAGGCAGTCCCACACGTAGGAGGAAGACAAGAACATTCTGGAGGAATTTGATTTATTTATGTTTTCTGCATAGTACTTGGGATGTGTCTGCTTCCTGGAAAAGCTACATTGATAGATTGCAGGGATCAGAATATCTAGCTCTAATTCTCTCTTTTTGCCAAAATTCTTATCACCCATGTTTTAAAACCTAATTAAGCTGTGGTTCATTTATAACAAAAGGACACCAGACAGGATCCTGGCTCTAATCTCTGCTTTGTCACCAACCAGCTCTGGGGCTGTAGGCAAATGAGCTTTCCACCGGAACTCTGTTGTTTTGTCTTGTAATCATAACACCTGAATTTATTAAACACTTTCTCCGAAGTAGGGGTTAAGCCAAGCACTTTGACCAGAGTATCCCATTTAAACCTCACATACCTCCCCTAGGTGAGTTCTGTTACTACCTCCATTTTGCAGACGAGGAAACTGAGGCACAGAAAGGCTGAACAGCTTGCCCAAAGTCACACAACTGGGATGCAAAAGAGCCAGGATTTTAACAAGTTTCCTGAGCCTGCACTCTAAACCCCTGGGCTGCATGTTTCTCTGATTCCCCCGCTCACCCAGCATAGGAGGCCTTCTTGCTCCAGAAATCCCTAACTACTTAGAGATGATTTGGTTTAACTCATGTGGCTCATCTAAGCTATTGTGTGCTATTTCATTTCTTAATTTTCTAAATCCTTTTTTTGTTTTTAAAATCTGTTTCCTCGACTGAGTAAAAATGTCTGAATGAGTCCATGGAAAGACCTTCTTGAGGATGGTTTAGGTTTTATGCCCTTTATAGATCCCTTCTTTTACCAATGGAAATAATAATGCCTGGCTTAAAGGGAGGCTCCAAGCAAAATGTCTGTAAGTTGAAAAACACTGTATGAATAGCATTTGTTACTCATATTTTAAAATACCCTTTCAGGGAAGCCTTTCTTTCTTTCCTTCTTTCTTTCTTTCTTTCTTTTTAATGTTTATTTATTTTTGAGAGAGAGAGACAGACAGAGAGAGAGAGAGAGAGAGTGCAAGATGGGGAGGGGCAGAGAGAGAGGGAGACACAGAATCTGAAGCAGGCTCCAGGCTCTGAAACTGTCAGCACAGATCCTGACGCAAGGCTCGAACTCACGAACTGTGAGATCATGACCTGAGCTGAAGTTGGACCCTTAACCGACTGAGCCATCCAGGCGCCCCAGGGAAGCCTTTCTCATATGATGCATTCTTCATAGCGCGGAGCACTGTGCCCTCAGAGTTGTGAGGTGCTGAAGAGGATGTGTTGATCATTACTTTGATTGCACTTTGCAATTAAGAAAAGAATTCTTAAATGCATTTTTATTTACCTTCACACCATAAATTGATGTAGCAGGAGGAACAGTTTAATGGAGATACTGAAGCAAAGGAAGAGAACTAACATTGACTGAGGACCTGAATTTGTCCTAGATACTATTTCACTAAATTCCCACCATCTGTCTGTAAGAAAGGTAAGGAAAAACCAAGCACAGAGAGGCGAGGTGGCTTCCATGGAACACACAGCTTTGGCTAAGAGTTAGGATTGAAACAGAGACCAGGGTTTTGCCATGCCACAGTGAAGATGAATTTTCTTTAAGATTTTTGAGTCTGAAGCTCTATGTACATATTGTTCATGTATCATTATATTAAGATGTCTAAATTATTAGTCAACATTTTCATGAATACAATGATCAACCGTTAAAGCATAACATTTAGAATCCTAAAAGCACACTTTGGAAATGACCTTGAAGTCAGCAGGTGCAACAACCAGTCCATGGCTTTTCCAGCTCCTACTTGAACACCTCCTGTGATGTGTAACTCACCATCCCCAGCCGGCAAACAATTTCATCTTTGAATACTTAGACAGCATTACCACTAGGCTCTCCCTCAGGCGCTTCAAACTTAAGATGCTTAAAACTTAGTTCATAAAGTACTTTCGTAATTTTGTTTACAGTTAATGGGGGAGTTGGGCTTACCAGAGGAGAATGAGTGCTACAAAAGGGAACATTATCCCATCAATAATTAACCACAGATTGCATTCTAAACAACCACTCACTTTTTCATTACTGAGGCCAAAGGAAAAAGCCAGTAAAAATTGTTACCCCGTCTCCCTGGGATTTTCCAAGATCCTCTTGTCTGAGCTTCAGTGCTCTATTTGCCTTAGAAGACAATTGTATCCATCAGGGTTCCCAGCAAGAAGCTGATGGTGCATTCAAACAGAACTTGAGGCAGGTTAATGAAGGGACATTTACAAAAGTATGGGCAGGGATCAGGGAAATCAACAGAGTATGGTGAAGCGTCCCCAGACCGGCAGTAGTGGAGAAGTTAGTACCTGTGGACCAGAGAGGGTGAGGGGAAGGAGCAGATCCCAGAACCCAAGAAGGTCACCCTGGAAGACGATGACCCCCACATACACCGAGAAGAACTGTAGCCTGAGGTGGACGTTTGCTGATGATTGGAAATTCAGCAGAGTGATAGACACCCTGACCTCACTATTTCTCACCGCCAGAGTTCTGCTGATGGCTGAGTTCTGCTGATGGCTCAGAGTTCTTGTTGGCATCAGTTGGAAGACGGAAGACAGGGAGCTTACAGTTCAGCAATGGCAGCCGCCTTCAGGACACAAAGCAAGGCACCACAATATTCCCCGAACCTTGTTTTTCCTCCTTATCCCCCTTTTGCTTTTACCTACACCTATTTCCCCCCATTTGCATCTACTAAATCAGCAATGGGAAGGAGAGCTAGTTTGAAAGTAGCCTTGGGTCATGGATGGAAATGATAATCCTATAGCTCTATTAGATTTTGCCATTAAAAGAGGTTAGCATTTGTCTCTTAGATTTCACGAATTAATTCTAAAAGCAATTGTGTGACCCCATTTCCACATTTTTGTGTCATAATTAGAAGACCAAATCTGCCAAGAAATCTATAGAAATACACACGGACAAATGCGCGCGCGCACACACACACACACACACACACATTTGGAGGCTGTTTAGTGTTCACACATCAAATAAACTTTTCTTTTTCTCTGATTTCTTTCTGAGACTTTGTCTAATTGTTCTTTGTGAAAGCCTTTATTAAGCTTTAAATACTGCCAGTGTAAGTTCTAAGCTCTGAATTACTAGTCTAATTGCTTTCTCCCTCTCCCCAATATGTTCAAAGCCTTTCCTTTAGGGAATCATGTTTTAACTAAAGTTTTCTGAGATTAAAGTATTCTGGGTAAGGGGTCTCAGAACCAGATTGTCCGATGGGGTCTGCTAACATGCTTGAAGATAGAGAGGGCTGACAAGAACTCATTTCAGACAAGCCAGCTCCATTGGGGAGACCATTGGTTGCAGAACCGTTGAGATGGATTGGACACAATTTGAACAAGTTCAAGGACATTTTTGCATCCATATTACTTGGATGTCAGTGTGATAGTAGGTTCATAGGTGTTTTGAGCCCGAGATAGGTTTTTCTTCAGACTCCTGTGAATCGCATACTGGTCTACTCCACCATGCTGTGAAGCACCAATCAAGAGCAATACAGCTTGGTGATAAAGATGACAGATTCTTATGCGACATCAGCAGAATAAGGGCGACATTTTGTCTTAAAAGGCAGCTGATACATTAGCAGCACATTATCTACATTAGTGGGGGCTTCAGAGTTTCATAATTCTTTAAGGCGTGTGTATTTCCCCCCTTAACGTTAGTAGTATGGCAGGAACACTGAGAAATAAGCCTTTTTTAATTCACGTACTCAGTCAAGTATTTATTAAGCCCCTCGTTTGAGGCAAGGATGACAGTAGGGTCAGAACATGAAATCGGGAGTTAAGACATGATCCCTCTCCTTAAAGGACTTGTAGTTCAGATGAGTGACTATATCACATCAAAATGGGGCGGGGGGGGGGGGCGGAATTCTGAAAGCAAAACATTGTCAGAGACTATGTTCCAGCCCCCTGGATCTTTTCCTTTGTTCCGTGCCACAGCCCTTAAACTGACAAGGATCCATGAGGCCACATGAGTGAAGATGTTGGGGCTGTAAATGTGCCATGGGCTCAACAGATCATGACTCCTGTGGTCATCAATGGATTGTTACAGTCATCCCATCCCCCAGCCCCCTGACACTCTAGCCCAGACAGTAGTTAGTTCTTGTGTTAAGCAGTTGCAACAACCTCCTAATCAATTTCTTCATTTATACTCAAGAGTATCTTCCCTTTATTCCTCCTAAATCCATTCTCTAGCACCCCTCTAATGATCTTGATACAACATGGGTCTGATAGTTCCCATTTCCCTCCTTAAATGCTTCACAGTTTCCCACGTCCATCAAGGTAAGGTCTAGACTTGCCAGTGAGGGCCACCACGACCCGATTTCTGCAGACTTCTCCCACACCTTCCCGTGGTTCCCGCATCTGCACCTTTCCATGGGTTCTGTCACTAGTGATCTACCCTGGCAAGCCCCAACCAGCTTCCGCTGCATGCTTTGACGCCTCCATGCCTTTGTGCAAGATGTCAGCCTCCCTGGGCCAGTCTTCCCCTGGCCTTCCTAACTCCACCTCTGCTGTGTAGGTCTAGCTCCACGTCTCTCCATCTCTGTTTCTACCTCGCAAGCCCCGTGATCTCTTCCCTGACCAACTGCAGTAGCTTCCTAACTGGTCTCCTCTCTGCGTCCACTCTTGCCCCCTTCCAGTCCATTCTTGACTGCCAGGATGATGGTAACCTGCCTTTACCCTTTTCCTATCACATTTAAGATAAGGAACAAAATCTTTACCAGGGACAGCACAGAAGGGCCCTTCCAGGCCCTGCTTCTCCAACCTCATCCCCTATCATGCAGCTTGCTCCAAAACACTACAGCCTTCTTTCTTGCCTGTGAATGCCTTTGAATGTCAGGTTTCCTCCCGCACAGGTTTTGCACATGCTGGTTCCTCTTAGCTTGTTCATCTTTCCTACCCATTCCACAGATCTCAGCTCAAGAATTACTGTCAGCTTCAGCCAGGTCACGATCTCGCCGTCCGTGAGTTCGAGCCCCGCGTCGGGCTCTGGGCTGATGGCTCGGAGCCTGGAGCCTGTTTCCGATTCTGTGTCTCCCTCTCTCTCTGCCCCTCCCCCGTTCATGCTCTTTCTCTCTCTGTCCCAAAAATAAATAAAAAAAAAAAAAAACGTTGAAAAAAAAAGAATTACTGTCAGAAGGAAGCCTTCCTTGACCTCTCTGGTCCTGGCTAAGTTTCTTTATGGAGGAGTATTCCTTTTCTTCACAGAGCCTACTTCATTCTGTAGGTGGCTGAAATTAATGTCTAACTCTGTCCCAAAAGCCAGCTTCATGAGATATGGACAGCATCTGATTTTGTTCATCATTGGATTGCTAGCCTAGCGCAGTATCAGGTGCAAAAGGCATACTCAAAAACATTTTAATCAATCAATCAATCAATCAATCCTCCAAGAAATCTGTTTCTTCATTTGGAAAGCCCTATCGTCGTTACCACTATCATCACCCGTGGGATTAGCCTCCAGCAGCCTGTATATGTGTCTGAGCACATACCGTTATTCTGTATTATTTCACCTGCCGGTCCCTTAAGGATCTCAGAGTCCAGAGAGAGGAGCACTATCTTAATCAACTCTATATCCACTATGCCTGACACATAGATGACGAATGATAAATTCATCAGGAAGTTTTTTTTCATTGAAGTAAAATTTACATGACATAAAATTTTAGCTGTTTTCAAGTGTCTAATTCAGTGGTATTTACCATCATCACGATCTAGTTCCAGAACATTTTCGTACCTGTTGAGCTGTCATTCCCCACTCCTGCCTTTCCCCAGCTTCTGGCCACCGTCAATCTGCTTTCCATCTCTAGACTTTTCCGTACTGGGACACTTTGCACCAAGCGAATATAAATATGTGCCTTTTGTGTTTGGTCTCTTTCACTCAGCATGATGGTCTCAAGGTTTCTCCGTGTGATAATGTGTGTCAGCATTTCATTTTTATGGCTGAATAATACTCCATTCCATTGTACAGATGTATCACATTTTGTGTCTTCATCCATTTGATAGGTGTCTGGACTGCTTTCACCTTTTGGCTCTTGTGAACAGTGCTGTGAACTTCCATGCAAGTCTTTGAATACCTGCTTTCAGTTCTTTTGCTATATACCTAAGAATTGTGTCACACAACAGTATGTGTGGCTGAGGGAGCAGCCACCAAGCTGTTTTCCACAGAGGGTGCATTACATTCCCACCAGCCATGTAGGAAGGCTCCAGCTTTTCTCGACATCTTCACCCATACTTGTCATTTTCTATAGTGGTCGTCATTTTTCGAAGCAATGATTGTAGCCAGCCTCATCTGTTTGATGTAGTATCTCGTTGTGGCAATACCAGTTCCTACCCGCTAGGATGACTGTTGTTAAAAAATAAAAAATAAAAAAAAATAATAAAACACAAATCAGAAAATAACAAGTGCTGGGGAGGACGTGGAGACGTTGGCATCCTTGAGCACTGTCGGTGGGAACGTACATGGTGCACAAAGGAAAACCTACTGTTATGGAAGACAGTATGGTGGCTCCCTGAAAAATTTAAAATCGAATTACTATATGATCCATCAATTCCACTTCTGAGTATATACCCTGGAGAATTGAAAGCAGGGACTGGGACTGATATTTGCACACCTATGCTCATAGCAGAATTATTTGCAACAACCAAACAGTGGAAGCAACTCAAGTGCCCTTCAGTGGATGAATGGACAAGCAAAATGTGGTGGGTACATACAGTGGACTATCACTCAGCAGCTTTGAAAGGAAGAAAATCCTGTTGAATGCTGCGGCACGGATAAAGCTTGAAGACATTATGCGAAGGGAAATAGGCCATTCACAGAAAGACGGATATTGTCTGATTCCACTTATACCTGTAGTCACATTCGTGGAGACAGAAAGTGGAAGAGAGGTCGCGGGGGGCTGTGGGGGAGAAGGGTGGTCGTGGGGGCTGTGGGGGAGAAGTGGTGGGCAGAAGGTTAAGAGAGGCTTCCATTTTCTCCAAAGAGGCAGAATGCAAGTGGGCGCTCCCGTGGGATTGCAGCCTGGATGTTTTGCTGTCCCCTGTGTTCCACCAACAGGAGGCTTTTCCCTAATCTGAAGCCTCCCCAACAGTTGAGATGATGTTAGGCATGGCCTTCAAAAAACAAGCGTCAAGTCAATGCAACGGGAGGAAAAAAGCCCTGGAGAAACTGACTGAGAAGGGAATAAAATTCGGAGAAGTACCATTAGAAACCATTG
Organism: Panthera uncia; assembly: GCF_023721935.1. Taxonomy (NCBI): domain Eukaryota; kingdom Metazoa; phylum Chordata; class Mammalia; order Carnivora; family Felidae; genus Panthera; species Panthera uncia. The sequence goes on along the minus strand of NC_064807.1, from coordinate 9,149,882 downwards.
TGTGAGTGGCAGAAGCAAAGGAAGCATGGGGAATTTGTGACAAACATCCGATCAAAAAAGAGGAAGACAGTCTAGAGAAAAATGTTGAGGCCCAGGGGTTCTGGTTAATGAGCAGAATTGTTGGCTGGCCAGGTTCTGGCTTAAAGATAGAAAAACACCCTGTTTTCTAGAAGTAGCTAATATTTATTACCTGAGTGTTAGTTCTGATGAAACACCCAGCAAATTACAATATTTGTAAGCAGATGTTTTGCAAGTGGGAAGTCATGGAAATACACAGAGAAATCAAAAACCAGAAAATGCTATGGTTCAGAGTCATATATTTTGGGATTCTTTTTAATAAAAATTCCTATTTATTTTGTGGCAGGAAGAACACCAGGGAATAAAATTATTTTGAAAAGAGGCTAGACGAAGTATAATTCATATCACTCCTGAAAAACGGCAATAAGTAATTGTATCCGAATAAACTTTCATATCTAGCTGTTTGAGTAAGTACTTAGGTTTTCTTAAAATGATTATTCAGGGAAAAATTTTCAGTTGGGATTATCCTTACTTTTTATAACCCTTTTTCTTCCCTGGTATGTGGCTTTTAGCCAGTCCTCGGATGCTCAGAATGCTTCCGAAAAAGATGTTAAGGAAAAGGAAAGGAAATTCAAATAAGTCAATGGGACCTGCTTGGCAATAGTGAAATAAAACATGTGATTAGGAAGAGGTTGAAATGAACTAAAATCAAGGCAACTGCTTTTTTTTTTTTTCAATAGTACTTGCTATTCCTATCCTTTATTTCCACAGAGGAAGGGAAACTAAATGGTATAATAAAAACAGCTAATATTTATCCAACTAAGCATGCGAAGTACCAGGGCCAGTTCTAAATGCTTCCCGCATATTAACTCATTTAATCGTCACATCATCGGCCCTGTAAGGACAATACCATGTAAGAGTCCATTGCTGAATTTTCAGGAATTTTGTGAGCCTGTTGGTAGCTTGAAATCAGCCATTGTGGGAGTATTTATTTATACCATGGAAATCGACATATGTTACAAATCGGGGCTTCGGGGGGGAGAGCCATTTGTTAAACATTTTCTAGAATACCACGGCTGTTGCCCTTCTTTCACAGATGGGGAAACTGGGACACCGAAAAGTTAGGTAAAATTTCCATGATCATGCAACTAGTAGTTAAAATTGGTAGCGTTAAAATTGTGTGCTAGGCAGCACGACTAGAGAGCCCAAGCTTTTCACCATCGTGCCATGCTGCTTCTGATATGACTAACTTGCTTTGGCTGGATTTAGAAAGCCTGGGACTCTAATTTGGACTCTTCCACTATCCACTGTTTAAGTTTTCTGAAGTCTCAAGCCATTTTATAATAGCGATGTTACAATCTAAGAATGTTTCACACTTATCTCTGCTATATCACAAATGACATAGATTATATGGAAATGCAAAATAATCCTTGATTATCCCCCTTCTTTCCTTCCTTCCTTCCTTCCTTCCCTCCCCCCTTCCTTCCTTCCTTCTTTCCTTCCTTCCCTCCCCCCTTCCTTCCTTCTTTCCTTCCTTCCTTCCTTCCTTCCTAATTTTGATTAGGTCTTTGCTATAAAGTAGAATATACGTAAATCTCTTCGGACTTTTGGCAGCATGTAAGGAGGGCTATAGTGAATTTTCCCCCTAATGCTCCCTTACTGCTTTCCTCATTATCGTAGAAACCAGAACAGGTGTGCTGACAGTGGGTATCATCATCATCATTAATAAATATTTATTGAGCATGCCCTTTGTGCTGAGTTCTGAGGACACAGAGAGGCAGAAGATATAGTCCTAGAAGCTTGCCCAACAAGTGGCTCAGGTAACAAGTAGAAACAAAAAGAGCGGGGAGAGTAACCACAATACATGGGGAAGCCTTTCTAGGGGAAGAAATAGCCCCTGAGCTCAAAGGAGTGTCAAACAGGAAGGAGGCATAGGTAAGCGGAATGGTTTGAAGGAAGGCACTGGGGCAACTATCGTTTCTCTGTGGAGTAATTCGTGGTGTGATTTGGCCTGAAGAGAAGTTCTGTAATAGGAGACAAGGCTGGAAAGGATGGGCTGCTGTTTGAAGAGGGCCTTTGAGCTCGACTAGGAAGCCTAGGCTTCATTTTTTGAACAGTAAGGAAATCACCCATGGTTCTGAGCACACCAAAGACGCTTAAGGCCGTGCTATGAATGAGATGAAATTTAGCCAGGTGTGTAGAATGAACTGAAGGAGAGAGTTGCTGGAAACAGAGATAACAGTAAAACAATAATCTATTATGAAAGCTTCTCCAACGTGGGAAATCCGTACGGGATGATCAGAATTGTAAGCAAGATACAATTACAATTACAGACCGCGGTTACAACGGTACAAACACATACGCGATAGGAAAGGTTGGGAGAAACCACAACTACGTTATCACAATGATTGGATTGGGCTGGCGGAATTATGGGTGATTTTTTTTTCTCGAATCAAATTTTTGGTTATGCGGTCATCGTTTATCATGATGAAAATGCGCGTAAATAATTGAAAACTTATTGACAGAAAAAGAGATGCCTGAAGGGGACACATGTTGGAGGCAAAAATGACAAATTATGCTTTAGACAGAGCAAGATAAAGGGACACCGCCCAAACAGGAAGGCTTTGGGGAAGCTGGAGATACAGGGCTGAAAGTCTGGAGGGTGATCAACATTTGCCAGTCCATTGTGTGAGCCATAAACATGACTGAGGAGTTGGAGAGAGCTCAGAGCAGGAGGTGCTGAGCAAGACCTGAACTCGGGGGCTTTTTGCCCAACAAGGTGCAGAAGAGGAGGAGGAAGGGAAGTCTGTAGACGGGACTGAACATGATTTACCCAAGAAGGAGGAGGAGTGTTCAGACCTGTTAGGACAAAGGGACTAATGCCAGTTAGTTTATGAAGTAATTTCAGTTACTGAGTGTTTTCCTCTTTGTTAGGGCCACGTGTACAGTAGATTACATCTACTGTCATTTAGAATTCTTGTAACAGTGCTTTGTGTTGGGTGCCATTATTATATTAGCCCCATTTTATAGAGCCGAGACACAAAATTTAAGGTGGAAGGAAACTTAGAGACTTTGTGGCACAAACCAGTCCACTTTGTAAGAGAGGTGAAAAGGGCTCACAAGTCAAGGTCACATGACTCCTCCAGGGGCCAACCGCATTTGAAGAGAGAAGCTTCCTATGGATTTTCAAAATTGATATTGAAAGGGCTTTGGTGGTTATTTCCTCATACTTACTTTCTGCATTTTCTCGATACATAAATTGTCTAAATGTACAAATTTCGATGCTTCTGTCACTCAGTGTTATTTGGCTGCTCTAAGCAGCTTTCCTAGTTCATTATTAGCACTGTATCCAATGTCATATGTGGCAAAGCTTTTAAAGCCTGGTAACGAATCCATCACTACAGTGAGAACTTTTTCCTGGAGTGAGGCAGGGTGCATGTTGTTCAAGAGAGAGGAGTTGTGATCATTGAGCAGAATGCTGATTACAAGTCTAATTAAAATTAGGGGCGCCTGGGTGGCTCAGTCGGTTAAGCGCCCTACTTCGGCTCAGGTCATGATCTTGCAGTTCATGAGCTGGAGCCCCACATCGGGTTCTGTGCTGACAGCTCAGAACCTTGAGCCTGCTTTGGATTCTGTGTCTACCTCTCTCTCTCTCCCTCCCCCGCTTGTGCTCTCTCTCTTTCTTTCTCTCTCTCAAAATAATAAACATTTAAAAAATTATATATATATATATATATATATAGGTGATTCAATCCTACAAACAAGATGTTTAGGTTATAAGTTGCCTAAGTGACCTTCTCTTGTAATGTTTATGTTGACAGCATCTTTGATGCAGATAATTACTAGTTTTGCTCCATTTTCAAAAAGGCGCTGAAGACACAGATCAGCATAGGGCAGATACTATGTCCATCATAATGACTAGTGACCAACAAATCCATCATGAATCTACTAACACCTTGGGCCCTGGAAGCATTACTAGAATTTAGAATTATTTAGAGGGACAACTGGGTGGCTCAGTCAGTTAAGACCCAGACTGCAGCTCAGGTCATGATCTCATGGTTTGTGGGTTCAAGCCCAGCATCATGCTCTGTGCTGACAGCTCAGAGTCTGAAGCCTCCTGCTTTGGTTTCTGTGTCTCCCTCTCTCTCTCTGACCCTCCCATCCCTCTTTCTCTGCTCATGCTCTGTCTCTGTCTCTCTGTCTGTGTCTCTGTTTCTCTCTCAAAAATAAATAAATAAACATTAGAATTATTCAGAAGTTCACAGTCTAAATTCTTACCAAGGTAGGAAATGTTATCGATTTTGCTGTTAACATAATATGTAACCTGATATTCACGTGAAAATGTAAACATGAACTAAAATTTTCTTGTTAGTAATTCGAATTAGGATATTGTCTCTATTTCACTAGATTTCCAAAACTCCAAAACTGTTGCATATGCAATTTTAGATGTATTTATGTGTTATTGTCTTTAAATAATGGTTAAATTTTTCATTTAATATCTTACCATAGTTGAGGGGGTTATGCTCATACACACTAATCCTGGTTTGTGTACTATTTTACAAACCAGGTTTTGGAAAATTGACTTACAAAGAAGAATTCTATTATACAATTTTTTTTAATGTTATTTATTTTTGAGAGAGGGAGAGACAGAGTGCAAGCTGGGGAGCGGCAGAGAGAGAGGGGGAGACGCAGAATCCGAAGCAGGGTCCAGGCTCCGAGCTATCTGCACAGAGCTCGACATGAGGCTGAAACTCATGAACCATGAGATCATGACCTGAGCCAGAGTTGGATGTTCAACTGACTGAGCCACCCAGGTGCCCCAGAAGATTTCCATTATAAAAAATGTAACTATTATTGCTATACTCTAAAGGCTCTATAGCAAAAAAAAAGTGAAAGGGATTAATAAGTATTATACCTGGCTATTTGCTGATTATGTAGAAAAATAAGGCCTTTAATTGACTTCCTTCATTGTCATCCAGCACAGTTTACTTGGTATCCACATACCAAAAAAGATGGTCCAAGTATGGGAGCCTGGTGGAAATTTGTATTTTACTAATATACATATGATATAACCCATAAAGTTCTGATCATGAAACCCATGTTTTATTTTTAAATGTTTATTTATTTATTTTGAGAGAGAGAGTGTGTGTATGTGAGTGAGTGGGGGAGGGGCAGAGAGAGAGGGAGAGAGAGAATCTCAAGCAGGCTGTCAGCACAGAGCCTGACGTGGGGCTGGAACCCACAAACCATAATGAGATCATGACCTGAGCCAAAACCAAAAGTCCAGCACTTAACCGACTGAGCCACCCAGGTGCCCCATGAAACCCATGTGTTAATAACCTGACCTAAAAGAATATTTAGGTCAGGGCAAAAAGTTCCTGAAATGTGTATCCTCTGTTGGTCCAAGCGGTGTTTTCTTAAAAAATTTTTTAATGTTTATTTATTTTTGAGAGAGGGAGAGAGAGAGAGAGAGAGCACACGATTGGGGGACGAGTAGATAGAGAGGGAAACACAGCCAAAGCAGGCTCCAGGCTGTGGAACCAATTTCCTGAATAAAGTCCTTTGTTTTCCTGGTTGGACCCCAACTGGCACAATTCACTATATACCCAAGTATGTGTATACTGGGTCATGATATAGAATACATTTTTGTACTGAGAGTGGTTGTTAAAGCGGTATGAAAGCCACAGTCTGTGAAAATAAATTTGACACATGCCGTTGACAGCGCTGGGCCCATTTCTTCACTTGGGCATTGATGACTCTTACTGAGCTGAAGAGCATGAACTTGGAGACTTTCTCTCTCGCTCTCTTTTTTAACAGGAAACAGTGTAGTATAGCAGGAGCTGTATTGACTGGGAGTGAGACTGAGGTTCTCATCTTGGTGGGCGTTGCATGTAACCATGGGCAATCCATGTAGCCATGTGTTCTAGTATATTATGCTTCCTCTGTGCCTGGAACCAGAGGTTCTGAGATTGGTATGTCTTTTTAAAACAGGAACTACTATAAGAAGTTATGAGATAAGACATTGATGTATAGTGTATGACAGCTCAAAGGCCAGGGAGACTAACATTTGCAGGCTGTTTGAAAGAAGAGTCACTTACCTAGATTATTCCATTATGCTTCCATTATTTAATTACTTTCCCAATTGATAAGTAGTTATTTATTATGCTAGCATTAGAAATAATAGCTCATGGGGCTCCCGGAGGGCTCAGTCGGTTAAGCGGCGATTTCGGCTCAGGTCATGCTCTCATGATTCATGAATTAGAGCCCCACGTCAGGGTGCCTGCTATCAGCACAGAGCCCACTTCGGATCCTCTGTCTCCCTCTCTTTCTGCCCCTCCTCCCTCTGCTTTCTCAAAAATAAACATTAGAAGAAGAAGAAGGAGAAGAAGAAGAAGAAGGAGAAGGAGAAGGAGAAGGAGAAGGAGAAGAAGAAGAAGAAGAAGAAGAAGAAGAAGAAGAAGAAGAAGAAAGAAAAAATAGCTCAGCATTCTGGTCATAAATTCTTAGGGAATAAACGTTGATATGGTTCATGGAACCTGCAGAACATCAGGTAAAGGTGGTTATGGTCATTAATGTCAGTAAATCATACCATAAAATTGAGGTGTCACATAAAGACAAACACCCCCACATATATTTTTAAGAAGCTTACTAAAATATAGATAAAGCATGAGGTGTCAGTCTCTTTAAGATGCAAACGTCACACCCACACCCTATGTCCTAAGTATGAAACAAACAAAGAATGTTCCATGCTATGGTGTTCTTGTACCTTATCACACATCCCTTGCTTTCCTCCATATTTCAGAAAAGTCTATTCCCAAAAGGCCCCGAAGAGTTTTCAAAATAGTAAAATTCCAATAGATAGCACAATGTCTCTGGTAAGATAAGCGGTTGAATGTGCACAATTATAGACCAAATGTGAGCTTTTCCTTTATGTCCAGCCCTCGGTGAATCCAGTGACTATTCAGCTGAGTTTATCGAAAGGGGAGATAAAAGATAAAAGCTTCCTGCCTAGCATTAAACCTTGCCCCATGCAGAATCCAGACGCTTGCAACCCTTTCCCCAAACTTCATATACTTGTGTTGTTTTTTTTTCTTTAATATTCATCATTTTCTGGCTGGTAACACCATTGAAAACTAAAATAAAGCCGTATTGTTGTAGAATGTATTTTATCCCCACCTGTGCAGAGACTGATTCCCCGCCCCCCCCCAAAGCAGATTATTTATCTCAGTTTCTTTAAAGAGTCATCTAAGGTAATTTTCATGGTTATTTCTGTTTTTATATGTTCCCGGTTTATTTTCTACTCTCCTCTTGAATTTACATAGAACAACTTCAAGCGTAGAAAAATGGCTGGAATAAAACAACAGCAGATTGTGCTTTTGTGTGCTGAACTTGAAGCAAGAATCTGGTGGGTGATGTGTTGGAAGTCAAGCTGGAAAAGGGTCGCACACAAATAAAATGCAACGAAGGGCTACTGAAAAGATAAGGCCGGTAACAGCTGAAGGTGGTCTAAACGTGAAACGCTGCCATAAAATCTAATGAAACAGCGTGGGAAAGGGATACAGCGTTTTCTGCCACCGTGGCATTTGGTTGAGGGACTTGGAGAGGATCCACAGTGTCACACGGGACAGAAGCATATGATCATTCAGAGAAACGCAGTACAAGTCAAAGGGCAGTCGGTACAATGGCCCGCCAAATAAAAGTTAAAATATTTGAGCAATTTATGACAATAAAAAATTTTTAGGCTCTGAATTCATGTTCTGATGCCTAACATGCAACTCTCCAAAGATGTGTCAAAGCCTTAAAGATACGTTGATGACAACATTTATAAAAATCCTTTCTTGTCCAGTCAGCAATATATAATAGAGTATTATTGAGAAAATCCTGCAGAATGAAATTATTCTCAGAAAGCCGGTCTCCAGAGACAAATGAAGCTTTCCTTTGGGCAGTTAGGATGTGTTTGAATTATCTAGAGAAATATTGAGTTCTAAATGGTTTTTCTAAGGGTAGACATCATTGGACATATAAAATGTGCACACTTCATTTTATGAAAGTTAAAGGAAAGATTAGTTTCTTATCAGAAGACTATCCTAGGTTATTAATGCTGCTAATGACTCTTTATCAGTAATTCTTACCCCCGGTGGTGAAGATCCCCTTGGGAATCTGATGAAATGTATGGACTCCCTGCAGAAAATGTACCTTGATCACGGAATTTCAGTTTCAGGGCTTCTCAAATGCACCAGAGATCATTTATATTCCCCCTCCTCTCTGCCCCATAATGGGTTAAGAACCCTGTATCGATGACAAATGATTGAACAGTTTTTACATGAGCAACATAGGTCACTCTAGTCTGGAGTCTTACCAAGCTGGGTTAAAACTTCTGACTTCAGTGGGGCGCCCAGGTGGCTCAGTTGGTTAAGCATCCGACTTCGGATCAGGTCATGAGCTCATGAGCCATGAGTTTGGACCCCACGTTGGGTTCTGCACTGACAGCTCAGAGACTGGAGCCTGCTTTGGATTCGGTGCCTCCCTTTCTCTTTGCCCCTCCCCCTCTCCGGCTCTGTCTCTCTCTCCCTCAAAAGTAAATATACATTAAAAAAATTTTCTTTAGGGGCACCTGGGTGGCTCAGTCAGTTAAGCAGCCGACTTCGGCTCAGGTCATGATTTCACGGTCCGTGAGTTCGAGCCCCACGTCGGGCTCTGTGCTGACAGCTCAGAGCCTGGAGCCTGTTTCAGATTCTGTGTCTCCCTCTCTCTGACCCTCCCCCGTTCATGCTCTGTCTCTCTCTGTCTCAAAAATAAACGTTAAAAAAAAAAAAATTTTTTTAAATTTTTCTTTAAATTCCGACTTCATCATTTAGTTACTTCCATGTTGTTTGATCACATTCCCCTTGCAATGAAAAAGGAAGAAACAAAATAAAAAGGATAGAGTATGATCTATGTATATTTATTCATAATACATGTATTCAAGTATTAATATATCAAGTGCATTATAAAACATATACAAAATAGAAGTTATAAAACAGATGAAGATGAAAGAATAAAATACCTTGCTAATCATGATGATATCATGCGATATCAATAGCTCATACCCCCTCCAGGCAAAATATATGCTTAGATCAGAATTCATCATTAACGGTAGTGCATATAAATCCAAATGGCAACTAGTCTTGAATAGATGTGAATGTTTTTAACCTATTTCTTGTCAGAGCTAACTAGACCGTCATTGTTTTCACTTCTCAGAATGGCTGGCAAAAAACTCAGAGCTCAAAGTGGCAGGTTTGATCTTGATTTTCACCTGTGAGTGCGTTATTGGATCTACCTCAGTGTTCAATTTCTTGGAAGGACTCTTTTTAAGACACTTGTTTTCCAAATAAGAGAATTCATTGGGCAAAACCAGACAAGGCACTTTGTGGAAGGCGTAAACATCAGGTAACATCAACACCCTGTACCTGGAAGAACCAGACGGGGGCGCGACCGTCACCCCTCTGCCCCTGATGCTCCCCTAAGTACTCCTCAGATAAAATACTTGGCATGTGACCACTTTCCTAGGCACCATGCAAAGGTGCCAGGGTAAATGTGTACAACACACATTGGTAAAGCCCTTGTCTTTTTGGTCATTACATTTTTTTTAATCATTAAAGGAAGAAGAAATCGAATTTCCAATGTTCTTCCCAAATCGCAGTAAATTGTCTTGCTCACTCCACTTTGGACACCCCTGCCTTAGGCAAATTATTTACTGCCTCTCAGTTTCTTCATCTGTAAAATGGGGATAATATCGCATAAGTCACTGGGTTAAGTGGATAAATGGCATATGTACAGGCCTCTGCATAGACACTGGTGTGTGATTTAAAGGAGAAATAAAAGAAGATAATGATTACTACTGTATTGCTGTACGTGCACTCACGTTACTCCTAGCCTAATTTAAAAAGCAAACAAAGCCTCTTCTCGGTGCTCTTTACGTGAGGGCAAGAGCCATACCTTCTCACCTCCTACCTAACCTCCCAAAACAAAACAAAATAAGACAAAAACCAAAAGCATATTAGCCTTTTCAGCTTGGAAGACGACAGATTCTGAACACTTGGTGATCTCGTTCATTAACATGATAATTACTGATGGGGAAGGCCTGTTCAATCCTACCGGACAATTTTGATATATGTTCTCCCATCCTGTCATTCAACCAAGTTTTTTTGTTTTTGTTTTTAAAACAACATACAACATACTAGACCTCCGGCTGAGGGCTGAGGTTTCAAAGATGAATTGAACTTGCCCTACACCCTCCAGGCACTAACCATCTAGTGGAGGATACCAAACAAATAATGGCATCAAAGTGATAAGTGCTGTAATGGAGGTAGGTGCTGGTTGCTATGGGAGCAGGTAGACTAAGCAGCTTCCTTTGCGTGGGGAGGGCAAGGAGGGCCACCGGAAGACACTGCTGTGGGGCCATCGCCGCATCTTGGCGCACGTGAATCGGGAACTCGCGTTCTGGTCAGAAGGAAGTGGATCCAGTGTGGCCCCTTGAGAACCAGTAGGTAGATGGGGTTTCTGGAGCTACGGGGTTTGAGGAGGTCAACAAGGCTGGCAGAGATCTGTCCATGCACCCACCGCCTTGGATGCCAATCTACGTCTGAAATATATCATAGAATGGATTGGAAACAGACAAAGACCCTTACGCTAGGAGGGGGACTCCATCACAAAGAGTGGTCCTTTGGAGGAATGACCTGATGAAAAAAACAAAATCGCTTCGAGACTGTCGACTGGGGGAAAAGGAAAGCGAGGAGTGCTCACCTCTGCAGTCAGCTGACTTGCTAAGTCTAAACTCGTCACTAAATTAAATGTCGGCTGATTCACCTTGTCCGGGTTTAGGCTCCATTACCGGATTCGTTCCCGAAGTGTCCGACTTGCTCCGCTTTGAAGCTAGGCAACGTTTCAGCCAGCATTAACCGTCTGCCTGGTGGGATTACAGGCCTCCTGACTTTGTGCATGGAATTTTTCTTTCTGAGGCTGTTACAACCACATACCAGTTTTCAAACCCAATATCCACTCTAAACAGAACATCAACCACAGCCGACTTACGTAACAAGTCAATGTGGCCATACAGACATGAAAAAGTGGCTGCTATCTCCTGATGCCAAACTAGAAAGAGAAAAGCAAGTTCAGAGAACACATTATGACTCATCAAAGTCCAGAAGGCAAAGCTTCATGTGAATACAGCATCCTGTGCACCCTCGGGGTCCCTTTAGCCTCCAACCATATTTGCTTTTGTGTGGAACTTCTGCAAAACAAAAGAGCCCATCATTTCCCTCCTTACCATCAATTGCTAAATGTTGCTTTCCCTCAGAGAGGAAGCTTATGCTATAGGTTCTACAACCTTTTTTTTTTTTTTCCTGTACTGAGTGAATGGTGCTGCCTTTTCATGTCTCCCGAGTATAGGCCTTATTTTCTAACCTTCCTACCTGCTACAGTGCAAGCTACAAACAAGACGAGCCTTCAGAGGAAAGACCTGAAGGGAGAAGGTGGTGCTTTCTTAGACCAATATGAAGGGAAAAGGAGATGTAGTATCTATATTTAAGCTCTACTCCCAGAGATAGATTTTATTTTTCGGTTCCCATAGTTGAGCATATAATGCATTGGTACCAATCCCTCTAAGTACTGCATCAAAATTTTACAAGAGCTGAAGAATATGTACATGTAGCAAAGCAAGCCTTTTCTTCCTCTTCCTCTCCCTCTGACAAAATGACAGAGGGAATGGCCAGTCCCTCTCCTCCAGGGTCTTACTAAGGTGATTGTTCTCTCCTAGAGATTTGGCACAGCAGGGGAAGGTGGCATCCTAAAGGGATAAATGGCACTTATTCACAGGGAAGAAAATGTGTGAGGTTGGCATGCCAGAGAAACAAATCAGGCCTGAAAAAGAATTAAAACCTGATACTCACTAATGTGATAAGCATTGCCATTAGGTGAAAGCCCTTTTACAGACAACTCGGTTATCTGGCTATGTTATTAGTTGCGATTTATTAGGCAGGTAGAAGGTAATACTTTTACCACATTGCCACTTTTAAGATTTCTCACTGTTTATTTCCCGGTTAAAAGTTATACTGGCATATCTTCAGGCAGAAAATAAGTTCTTGCGGTAGCTTCTTCAGGGCATACTATATTTTATTTCTTAGATGCATCTCCTTTTGTTGTCTTGAGGTGCGCTTTGGGACAGCCAGGAAATTATAACACTAAAGTTATCAAGTCAGTAACAAAGCCTTAGAAAACTACAGGGCGGTTGACATTGACACTCCTAGCCGCCTGAACTTGGTGCCCTTGCAAACAAACTCCACTTCCCCCAGCAGTGGACCAGCAGTGCAAACAGTTTTTGCCATTGAACGACCAAATGCAGCATAGTGTGTTCTTTCCATTACCTCTTGCCTTCACCTTCCCCAGTACGTAGTGTGAAGCATCCTGGAATGGCATTTCAGAGGCCGTTGCTCCAAGTCAATTTTGCAACAGCAAAACGGTCTTAAAATAGGATTTTACTCCAGGGGGAAAATCCTCGACCAAATAGTCACGGTGCACGTTGAATGACTAATTGAAGCCATTACATTACAAAATAAGGGATACATCCTGCTTTTCATAACACTACCATATAGGAACAGTTTTAAGAGTCAAGTACTTCCATTAATCTGAGTCTAAAATAATAGGCCCCTGATTTAAAATCTCCTAACATTCTTTCACACTTCATAAAACTAAAAATAAAATTGTCTCAGCAAACACTGACCTATTCGTCCAGCCAAAGAACTATATTTCAAGGAGAATTGGAACAAGAGGTCTCAAAACTGCCAAGTGCCAGCAGCTTGGTGTTGGTAGCCTTAATTGGTGTTAAATTGGGGTGGGAGAGGAGACACTATGGGCTACAGAGCATAAGAGATTTATTCCCCTTCTTAAATCAAAAGCAGATTCCATGCTTCAAATGTCCCTTAACCCGCTCGCTCCGCCCCCACGGGATTGTTTTTTCCATATTTTTGTATATATTTTACAGGAAGATGACAGGTGAGGGAAGCTTAAAGTGCCCTATCTGGTCCACAAAGTAAACAGAGGGGTTAGGGTGGGATTATTTATTTACAAGGCGTTCAGTCTCTCAGCTGTTTTCCCCTCATTGGCATTTGGAAGCTTGCCGTCCTTTAGAAAAGAGACAGATTTGGCAGGAATGTTCTTTGTGCCCGCCTCCCTTTTTACCGGGGAGAAAGGGGGCAGATTTATAATTACAACCTTGAGCGGGGTGTGGGGAGGGGGGGGGAGAAAAAGTTTCAACCGGCACGACAATGCCTGTTTTTGCTTTCATGGTCAGCACCGTGCCACACACAGCTTTGGTACCACTCGGAGCCCTCCCCCCGGTCCCCTCCCTTTCCTTCTGCAGGCTCGCTCCGGCAGGCGGAGGCACAGTTAAATTCCAGCACCTTCTCCACATACCCCCAAACTACTACGCGCTATTACTACGGATGCCCTCCCTCTCGCTCGGGCTCCTCTGTTTCCCCAGCCTCCCCGGGGCGCCCCGCAGCGCCCCTGCAGGAGGACGGCGGGGAGAGGGATAACGGGCGCCCAACTCCACCCGGGCTTGGGGCTCTCTGCGTCCTGCGCAGTTTCTCTGCTCCAGGCACAAGCACGGCCCGAGAGCCGGCGCCTTGCAGACACACACGGATCCACGCATACAGTAGAGCCGTCTCGATCCACATTCTTGCACACCGCCCCCTCCTTCCCCCGAGCTCCCGGAGTCGCTGAGCGGGGCGAGTGACAGGCGCGTCCCGCCAACCCGCGTCCGGGCGGGCAGGGAGGAGCGGCGCGCGGGGCCAACTGCGGCGCGTCTTCCGGCGCCCGTGGAGGCGGCGAGGGTGGGACGCGGGGCGGAGCCCGAGTTTAGGAAGAGGAGGGGATGGCTGTCATCAATGAAGTCATATTCATAATCTAGTCCTCTCTCCCTCTGTTTCTGTACTCTGGGTGACTCAGAGAGGGAAGAGATTCAGCCAGCACACTCCTCGCGAGCAAGGTAAATATAACTTACAACTCCTTTCTCCTCTTTCCCCTCCCTCCGGCCTCCTGGCTGCAGCCGCCGCACAAACCCCTCCGGCACCGCGCCGCCTTCGCCGGGGATTATTCATTATTATCCTAATTATTATTTATTGTGCATGCACGGAGACCAAAACAAACAGGCGGGCCAACCGCCACAACAACAACAAAAAAAGCCCGCCTCCTCCCCGCGGGCCTCAGGTGGAATGCTCTAACGACAGCTCCCGGGCGGCGGTGGAAGAAACGGGAAAGTTTCAACCGAACCTTGCTGTTCTAATAATAACAGTAATAATTACTACTTCAAGGAGGCGAGGGAGGGGGGGGAAATCCCAACAAACCACAGCCTTGACCCTAGGTAGGCAGTCAGCGACGCGCTGCCAACTCAAGGTTGCAACACACACACACACACACACACACACACACACACACACACACACACTCTATCGACAAGGTTGCAATCCCCCCATCCACTTAGCTGGGGGAGGGGGCACAGAGGAGGGGAAAGGCTGGAGGACCCGGGAGGAGGATGGAAAGGCGACAGTTCACCCCGAGGAGTCCTCCCCGGAAGAGTTGGAAGGGGAGCGAGAGAGGAGGGCGAGGTGCCCGGGCTGGCGGCGGGGCGCCAACGAACGCTGCTGCCACCCGCTTCCCGGGGACTTGTTTAAAGGGCTCCGGTTGCCGAGACGCGAGCGGATCTCGGCGGGAGAAGCCGGAGCTGGCGCGCCGAAGAGGCGGCCGCCACGCCGCGGGGCCGGTGCGTGCCGGATCGGAGGTGTCACCTCCAGTTTGCGGGTTCCCTCGGGCGGGGATGAAGACGCTGACCGGTAGGCAGGCCTTTAGGCAAAGCGGCTATCGGGGGGCTGCGCCCGGGGCTCTGCGGAGACGTCCCTGCCCCTGGTACCTGGCGGCCGCGCGGGCTCGGGTGTTGAAGTTCGGGGTGTCCTGCCCGGGCCGCACTGCTGGTACGGAGGGAGGAGGCCCCAAAGAAGGAGGTCGGAGGTGCCCGCCGGGCTCAGTTACCCTGCCCTCCCCCTCCCGGGGTTTGTTTTCTTTTGCTTGGCGTCCTCCCCTAGCTTGAACCGCGGGAACCTCGGGCGTGGGTCGCCCGCGATCGTCCGGGTGCTAGGGGCGCGCTGGGGCCCGGCAGAGCCACCGTGGCTGCGGGCCGGGAGGCCATGATCCGGATAATCCTCTCTGCCTGACTGTCACAAACAGGACCCGCGCGCACCAGGGCAGCAGTGGTGGCGTTCGCCGGAGAAGGGGAAGGGCTGCGGGGGGGCGGGGGAGGAGGGAGGGGGTGGCGAGGCCGGGAGGCGGGGAGACCGGGTGGGAGCCTCCTCCCAACGATGACACGCACCCCTTCCTTCTCGCTCCCTGCTTTCGAGTTTGCTTTATTCCCATCCCAACCTGGTTTACCCCTTCCTCTGTTCTCCCCCTCCATCCGGCCGTCTTCCCTCCTCCCGTTTGCGTTGCAAAACAGGGCCATGCCATCTGCAAAGGTGTCGCGATGCACTTCCCCAAATAACCGGTCCGGCGTGCCAGCCCCTAGGCTCCCTACGGCTTCGGGCACACACCGAGCCTGGTGCTCCGGGTGCCCCGCACCAGGCCTCGCCGCCTGGGCGCAGTTGCACCGCGCGGGGCGGGGCGCAGCAGTGCGGGCTCCAGGGGACACCCGCGCCCCGGTCCCGGCACTCGGCCGGTTTCCGGTACACGCGGGGAAATCGCCTCCTGCCAGTGTCTTCGCGCTCGCCTCTGCCTCCGCCGCCTGGATTGCATTATTATTTTTATCCGGGTTGCAGCTTGCGGCGGATCCTGGTGAGCGCGGGGCAGGCCGGACTGCTGGGGGTGGGGGGGTGGGGGTGGAGGGAAGTTGGACACGGATCAGGCAGGAAAAAAAAAAAAAAGTTTGGCAGGGCGGCTAAGTAGGGAGAGGGGTGGGAGGGGGCGGCGAGCTCCCGCAGCTCGCGTCTCCGCGCCTTCGGGGCCGGCGCGAGTGTGTCTGCGCGTGAGTGTGAGTGTGTGTTGTGCGCGCCGGGGCCAGTGCGTCGCGAGCAGAGGCGCCGGCAGCCGCCGGGAGCCCGGGGAGGACCAGGAGAGGTTTGGTGGCGGAGGCTGGTGGGGGTGGCGTGTGCGTGTGGCTGCGAGTGTGAGTGTGAGTGTGCGCGCGCGAGCGGCGGAGAATCAGGAAGTCACAGCAGCGAAGCGCACACAGACATGTTTGATCGCCGTGACATGACGCGCGCGAGGGAGGAAGCGGCGGCGGCGGCGGGGGCCGGGCCGCGGGCTCGGGCGCGGGCCTAGGGCTCCGGCGGGGAGACCAGCTCCGCCCGCGCCGCCGCCGCAGGCTCGGCGAGCCCCGCTCCTCTTTTTGTTCCGCGTCCCCCAGGTAAGGAGCCTGCGCCGGCGCCGCCCGCTGAGTGCCGAGCTTTCCAGCTCTTTCCCAGCCGGCCCCCTCTGGTCTCCCGGCTTGCCTTTCCTGCAAAGTCAGGCAGGCGGAGGGGGGTGGGGGGGGGGGCGGGAAGCGGGCTCCTCGCCTTCCGATCGATCGCGTGGAAAACTTTCCAGCGGGAAGCACCGTAAGGGGCAAGGAGAAGAAGGCCTTGCTGGGTGCTGTCGCTTGTCAGTTCTTTCTCCTCCGGGTCCGGGGAGTGGAGTCGCTGCGCCCTGGGGCTGTTGCACATTCAAACTTTGGGCCTAAACGTGCCTCCCAACTCTCGCAGGATTTACTCCAGCAATAAAATAAATATTCATAGTCGTCCATTTGGTCTTGCCAGGAGTTTGGATTTCATAAGAGAAGGACACGGGCTTGGGAGTCGAGGAAAGTGGGGGTGTTGTGCAGAATCCATTCCTTCTTTAATGTCTGCGCCGGGTGTTATGTAATTTTGGTAGCACATGGGTGCAAAAGCCCACATTGGACTTCTCCCCTCCTTTGTTTATATAACTTTTGGGAGAGTTTTGCAAGGTTTCGCCTTTTTTCCTTCCTCCCTAATCTGATGGACGTTGGTGCTTTGGAAACAACAAAACCACCGGGGTTAATACCTTTATGGAGAGGTGTCATCATTGTGCTCCGGTCATTAGGTAGACTGTATTCCTAAGTATGTGTAATGTTAGAGCATAAGGAAGGCATTAAGGGTACACGTTTGTCTACTGCATGGAGTGGTTATTTTTAACGTCTGTGCGTCATGAGCAGCAGAGTTAAATTTTAAACTTCCATTTCAAAGGACTTTTTTATTTACACCTGGTTGTTTCATGCTTGTGGGAGCAGAATGCCTGTATGAACAGAAAGATTGTTGCTGGCTTGTTGGGTAGAAGAAAATTTCTGTCTAACCACCTAAGACTCAGAAGGCCCTGAGAGCTGTACTAAAATCAAAGCCATGCCCAATATTATGTGTGTGTATCTACACTTCTATATACACATTCAAATATTTCAGTAATATTTTCCATCAGTAATTTGGGGGGGCCACTGCCCCAGGCTTGTTTGCCAACACTAGACTTGGTAAGCTTCCAGCCTACTTTTAGCACACTGGTTAAGTGTTAAGAGGTGTGGCGGGTTTGAATCCAAGCTGGGTCATTGTTATGCAAATCCAGACACACTTTCTCTTTTAGGGATCTAATTGCGCTTTTATTCTCCTGGACTTTTTTTTTTTTTTTTTTTTTTTAAGCTCCCTGACAACTCAAATGTTTGCGACTGGAGAAGAGAGGATTTGGAGCTACCTATTAGGTACCAAAGATATTTATTGCCGTGGACAGAGAAACAAACCCCAGACCTGGACACCGCGGTCCATTTCCCTTGTTGGAGGCATTAAAAAGAGATGCCTTATGGGTAAAGAACATTGTGAAATAAATTAGGAGTTTGGATTATCAGAACCCTTGAAGAATTGTCAGAGGTGAGGGAGTTCTTCCTTCAATGCAGGCTTTCTCTTATGAGTGACATCAGTTACATCCCAGCACCGCGACTAGCTGCACTGTGGCGTCTCAGAAAATATTCACCGCAAGAGTGTGTTCAAAGCAGCTTTAGATCTTTTCTTTTGTTCGGTTTTAAAGTGGTTTTTGAGCGTTTCTCGTCAAGTTTCTTGAAAAGTGCTTTGACCAACACCTGAGGCTTGGAATTGACAAAAAAAAAAAAAAAAAGTGTCCCTGCTTGTATTATACCCTTAATGCTTGAATTCTGTTTCAAATATTTCTGGCAGCATAACTGGAAAGTAACAGTTTGGCAAATAATTATTTTAAAACTTTTTTTCTTTGATTCAGATAAGTCATTTACAGGCCAGTATAAAAGCACATTCCATTCTTTCCAGGAGACAATTGTGATGCCCCTCATATTACTGTAGTATTTTCGACATTTCATTTTAAAGGCTTATTATGCATTGGAGCAAGACCATAAAAGAGAAAACTTTCATAAATTATAAAAGTGGTAGTGTCCTCCAGTGTTTTCATGGCCCTTTTTTCCCCCCCTTTAGAAGTCTTCCTTTGTAAACAAGGCCTTTGTTTGTCAAACTCCCCTAGGTCAGCAGCTTTTTGATACCCCAGAGAAATAATAAATCACGATTTGTGACATCTTGACATGCTGCCATGAGAACAACTGAATTATCACAAATACAGTGCTAGGCGGTGTTTGCCCTCACCTCGCGCTATCGGGGGGAGTGTTCGTAGGACCTGATTTCAACCAGCGTGAGTTCTGAGTTTCACTGCTTGTGGTCAAGATGATTTTAAGGGAAGCCATGGACGGTTTGTTGCTTAACATGAGTGGACTTGGAAAACTCCCTGTATATGAGTCACATTTCTCTTCTGTGGCATTTCTGGTGAACAGATGAGAAAATTTCCCTAATGGGAAAGCCATATTTGGGAGCGACTTCTGATTTCCTCTTGTCACTTTTTTTTTTTTTTTTTTTTTTTTTTAATGTGAAAGAATTATCTTTTGGATCACTCCTTGTCCTTAACTGTGTTAGGTAGATTCTGTCAGACCAACAGAGGAGGCTGAATTTTCTGTCGTCTTTGGAATGGTTTGTATTATGGAACTTTAGTCTCTAGCCAGTTATAAAAGGGTCATTCTATAAGGAGTTGGGAACAGAAAATACAGATGGTGGTGGAGTTATTTGGTAGAGTATTTAGGAAGGCCTGAGATGTTTCTTTTTTGCTACATAGAAAGCCATGACTTTATGTTTACCAGGGAATATAGAAGTCTAAACCTCAGTTCTGCCAGAGTCATTATGAAAGATAGCGTATTTATTTTGATGTATTTATCAGCCAAGTTAAAGGGGATCTTGCAACCTGGGTTTGGAAAACTTTACAATCTTATTGTTTATGATGACTTTATTTTCTCTCCTGTTAATAGAGTACTTTTCTTTGAAAGCATTCAGGGTACATTAGAGATTTTAAAGGTACAGTCAAATTTGGGGCGCCTGGGTGGCTCAGTCGGTTGAGCATCCAACTTCGGCTCAGGTCATGATCTCAGTCTGTGAGCTCGAGCCCTGCGTTGGGCTCTGTGCTGACAGCTTGGAGCCTGGAGCCTACTTTAGATTCTGTGTCTCCCCCTCTCTCTCTGCCCTCCCCTGCTTGTGCTCGCTCTCTCTCTCTCTCTCTCTCAAAAATAAACATTAAAAAAATTTTAAAAAGATACAGTCAAATGTAAGTTTTAAAGATGCAAGTTTTAAAGATACAGTCAAAGATGCTTGAATAATTATACCTTAGCAAAACATATAATAGAGCTGATGAAATTCAGCAGCTATGTAGCTCGGTCTTTAGGGTGTTGAATATAAACATCATTTAATCTTACTTATGAGCGAATAACTCATTAATTCTCTCATTTGGAATGATGGT
The DNA here is from genome assembly GCF_023721935.1 of Panthera uncia. NCBI lineage: Eukaryota > Metazoa > Chordata > Mammalia > Carnivora > Felidae > Panthera > Panthera uncia. The sequence goes on along the minus strand of NC_064807.1, from coordinate 9,129,998 downwards.
GTAGATACGGAATACGGGATTTTTGACTCAGATACTGACGTAAGTGGTGCCCTTCTGGACTTCTGGATTTATAATATGTGATTCTTTAATTGAAGCTAACTATGCATTGTGATGATATCTTCGTATGCAAGACTTTCAGAACATTCAGACAGTTATAATCAGGCCATATGCCTGTATGATGTAAAACCTTTAAAAATCACAATATTCTGTTGTATTTTTAGGTGTGGAAGCATCAACTTAAGCTTCGGTCTCATACCAAGACATCATCCACTGCTTTGCAAGCACTGATGCATTAGAAACTTTTTGGAAACCGAACTAATTTCAATTCGGGCTGACCCTTTTGTGAAGTGTTGAGTGGCGTCCACAGAATAGAAACAAATTTGAAGTTTCAAAACCATTAAATATAATTATAACTCCGCCCCCCCTCCCCTTTTTTAAAAAGTGGAATTACGAATTGGGAGATTTAAGTCACTTAAAAATAGACAAAATGTCTCTGAGCAAAAAAGATCTAGATACATTGTTTTGTAGGTTAACAGCAGTCCAAGGAGATTCCCTTACCATTTTGTGTTTGGATTGTGTTTTTCTTGTTTAGGATGACTGTATATTTCTTCACCTCCTTCATGTTGTGTATTCCAGTTGTTAGCATCCCACTGGGACATAAGTCATTGAACTTGGAAATTCAGTGTACACGACCAACGTCCGCCCCCCTCTTCCCCCGGTGCTTTTGAAGTGGGCGCGTGTTTAGCTTTGCAGTATCTGCAACTCTTCTGTACTTTGCTGCCACACTGTATTTATACATGTGCTCAAATGCTATTAAGCAAAGCCCATAATTCCGTAAAAAGTAAACAACGTACAATTGAGAATTTGTGTTTTAAAGAATGTACCTGAACGTGAGAAGCTATTGAATAACATAAGGTCAACTGCGCAGACCCCATGACACAGGGAGAGGTCAGGGTGAGCTGTGATGGGTCTAGGGGATAGATAAGGTCCTTGAGATGGGGTAGCCTTATGACCAGAGGAGGGTAGGGGTGGAGGAGGTGGGCTGCTGATCATCAGAGGAAAATCCAGAGCTCACAGACACCGGTCTGAAGACTCCATGAGAAGACATTTGACCTGAGAAGAGACCGTTTGTCAGAGAAAGAGGTTCCAGCCAGGGAGGATTTGCGGAAGACAACGTTAGGGATGGTGAATTATCCATAGGGATAAATCCATAGGGATAAGATTATCCAGTATGCGTTGGAGGCTTGTCTTAGAAGTTTTGAGCAGGGAATTCATGATGGAAAATATTGCAGATTCACATGTGGATTCAAGTCCAGGGTGGGAATTGAAGCCATTAAAAGGATCCTTGTGATAATGCACATTTTTACACCCCAGCTCACAAGGTAGCACATCTTTTACTTGATTTATATCAAAATTGTGGTTGTAGCTGGCGACTCTTTTGCCTATTTTTTTGTAGATGCAGAACCTGAAACTTGAACAGCTCAAATGAGCTATGTGGCAATTTTTTTTTTTTAATGGCATGTTAGCGTGTAAACAGCCATTGTCCATTTTAATTGCAGTGAACTTGAAGGGCTCCTTCTTGAACTTTTGTTGCTACTGAGAAAGTCAGGGCATATTAAAACCCATCCGTCACAAACCTGGGGTCTGTTCAGCGAATAAGAGTCGAGTTTTACTGCGAAGTCCAAGTGTGCCATCTCAGCGAGAAGAGTTTGTAAAATATCTATTTCCGACTCTTAGGTGTTTAATGTACTAATAAAATTATCTTAGCAGACAGAGCAGGAAGTGGCTATCATTGATTCCTAGCAGCATCCCAACTGAGGTTGCCTCGCAAACGGGCCTAAGAGAACCTAGGAAGGATGGTTTGCACCTGTAAGGTATATACAAGCTAATACATTTCACAGTGGCCTGCTGTGAAACTAGTTTTTGTCGGTTTGGTTTTGACTGATTGCCTAGCCCTTCAGGTTCAACTGAGTGTTAGAAACGACCGTAATTCACGATAACCTTTATGCCTGCCGATGGACATGGGTCCTGGCTTAGAAGGATGTTCTGCTGAAGTGCTTTTGTTGTTGAGGGACTTCTTCTGCGTACTTTGGGTTTTCTCAGAAGCAGGCACCCTCCTTTAAAGACTTTGTCCTTTGTGGAAATGTTGGCTGTCCTCATGGAGGAGGTCTTGGGATTGTATCCCAGGTAGGTTCTCGGAAGAAGGCGACTCAGCAGGATGTGCAAGGTGATAATGTTAAGAGCCAGGTTCCTGTTGAGCGTGGCTCCGAGGATGGTGGGGCAGTAATTAGCCGCTACAGTGTTTGTGTGATCTTCTGTCCCTCTCTCGCACAGAGCTGCCATAGAGACTTTTCCAGGTCTGACTCGGCAAGGATGGTCCCAAAGCAGGTTATTTGAAGGGAGGGCAGCAGCTAACATCCTAACCTGTTTCCTTGACCAAAGGACAGAAGGGTTCACAGAAGCCTGACAAACAGAGCAGTTTTTTTTAATCCAGCCACGTTTTATTTAATTTTGTTTTTTTAACTTTTTAAAAGTTCATTTATTTATTTTGAGAGGGAGAGAGAGAGAGAGGAAGAGAGAGAGAAAGAGAGAGAGAGAGAGAGAGAGAGAGAGAGACTGAGACTCAAGCAGGCTCTGCACTATCAGCACAGAGCCCAACTCAGGGCTCGAACTCACAAACCGTGAGATCATGACCTGAGCCGAAATCAAGAGTCGGATGCTTAACCGACTGAGCCACCCAGGCACCCCAAATCCAACCACTTTTTCAAACATATTCAACTTTGAATGGGAAACTGACAGGAAGCCCTGGGAGAAAAATGTTTTCCACGCTCTTCTAGAGTTTTGGGTCCAGTACGAGTCATGGTTTTTGTTTTTTTTGTTTTTTTTTTTTTAACGTTTATTTATTTTTGGGACAGAGAGAGACAGAGCATGAACAGGGGAGGGGCAGAGAGAGAGGGAGACAGAGAATCGGAAGCAGGCTCCAGGCTCTGAGCCATCAGCCCAGAGCCTGACGCGGGGCTCGAACTCACGGACCCTGAGATCGTGACCCACCTGAAGTCGGACGCTTAACCGACTGAGCCACCCAGGCGCCCCAAGTACGAGTCATGTTTAACTTCAAGCCCAGCACGGTTTTCATCGTGGTGCAAATCATGCCGCACACTGTTTAAAGTTGCCTGTCCCAGACCCAGAAGCAGGAGGGCTTTGGTAATGTTTCACTGTCTATCCAGGCAACCCTGGTCTCTGAAAAAGAAACTTCTGGTAGATTTATTTCCTTTATCTTCCCTGCTGTTCTCCCCCTGCCCTGCGCCCCCGCCCCCCCTTCCCCGTTAAGAATGGCAGCGCTCTGTGCTCCAGTTGGAGAAATGTTGTTACTTCTTGTAGGGGAATTATCAATCCCTTCATGGAGAAAGCTACACAGAAAACGAGAAGCCCTTCAGGTCAGGAGATGTTCTGAATCAGCAAACAGACATAAAAAGAACTCTTATCTTAACTATCTCCTGAGCCGTGTAGTTCTCCCGTTAACAGCCAGAAAACTTTAAAAAAGACCAGAGCTGCTCTCGGGGATATGAACTGGGCCTGATTTTTATTTCTAATATTCTACCTTTGACTCGTACCCCAGCCTTTCTGTCAGCCCAGCCGTGAGAAAGATGTGCTGCTGGATTTGAAAACGGTTCCTTATCGCATTTGGTAGAGTTATGTAAGGGGTGCTGTCTAGTCGACGTGGTTTTTTGCCCCCAAACCCTTTCGTGACTAGAAAACAAAAGTATCTAGGAAACATTCATTCGTTCGTTGGTTTGTTCCTCATTCATTCATTCATTCATACTTCTTTTTTTTTTTTTTTTTCAAGGCCTAGCTGAAATGTCACCTTCTCGGGAAGCCTCCCCTGATCCCCTCTTCCTTCCTCCCTCCACCCTGCAGGCCTGCCCTCCTGTCCTGGGACTGCTCTGGACAGCCTTGGCTATACCCCTTCTTGTTTTGCAGGAGCTCCCCTTTGTTTTTGTTTCCCCCCCCCCCCCCTCACTGCTCTTTAAGTGTAAGTCTTGTTTCCCTATCAGACTTGCAGAGCCTTGGGGTCAGCCCTTGGGCCTTTTCCTACATCTTACCTGCCTCATGCCCTTTGGACATTGAGGACAGGAGGCCCTCTGGCTGTTTGATTGGACGTCACCAGCCTCCTTAGTTCATGACTCCACCTCCTATGATCCCTGCGGCTTCTCCTGTCTCTCCCTTCCTAGATTGATGGATCATCACAGCCAAATCCTGAGCCCTGCCTGCAAAATATCCCTCCCCTTCCACGCCCTTCTCTTTGCCTGCCTGCACATTGTTGCATTGCGCTGGGGGGGCCCCAGTGGAAGCCCTCCACCCTGCTGGATGGCCTTGCCTGATGGGTCCCGTGGCTCAGTCCCGGGTTGGGGCTAGAGACAGAAAGCTCTCCTTACAGATGTGACTTCTTTGGGCAAGCCGCGTGGTCCCTTCCTGACTTCCCGCCCTCATCTTTTCCTTGGGGATGTGACAAAAATGTATCCTCAATTGAAGTCGCTAACGTTACTGCAAAGCCCTTGCGGGTGCCTTTAAATATGACCCCAAGGGGGGCGGTCATTGGTATCCTGGTTGATTGCGGTACGACAGTAAGGTACATATTTTGTCGTGGTTGTCACAGTTAGGCTGGCAACGCTTAGAGTTCCTTGGAGTTGAATTCCTATTTAATCTGCTCATGGCTGTGCTGGGACTTTTAGCTCAGGGGAGAGGGAGGAGGTTGGGGCTGAGGGAAGGTGTCTGTGGTAACTGCAGCTTTGCGAAGCTCTGAAGACTTTTATTTTAAAAACACACACTCCCCCGTTGTAAAGGCAGGGTCAGGACACAGAAAAGACAGGGTGTGATGTCTTGGCCAAGAACACAGCGGCCGGCCCTCTGGGGAGTGCATTATATGGAGGACAGGGGACTCCTCCCTCCTCCGCAGTGCGTGCACATGTGCATGGGGGCTGCCCCTGTGCCTTACCCTGTCCCCGCACCCCAGACACGTTTCCTTCATTGTATCAGCCACGTAATTGTGGAACATGCTGTGCTTTTCCGTGACAGTGTCCACCTCTCCCCTCTCTACCCGCCCCCCCCCAACACAAAATAACAGCAGAGTCTGAGCAGAGACCTGTCACTCCAACCTATCAAGGTGAGCTGAGCCGTCCCTTCCCCCCTCCCCCCCCAAACCCGGCTGGGCCCACCCCCATCCCTGCCTGTGGGCATCCTGTCATCAGTGCTTTGAAGCGGAAAGAAAGGGGGTCCATTCCGAGGGATACCCGTGGCAATGTTGGTGAAGGAGACGCTGAGTTGGCCGACACTGGACTTCAAACCTTAACCACAGTGACTTTGGTAATAACCCGCGCCTCTTCCTGAGAGCTGAATGGCTTTGTAGTTTACACCCCGCGAGTTGCTTTGCTCTGTGGGAAAGTCTAGTTAGGTCCTCTCGAGGTGTGCCATAAAGGTGCCAGCAGAAACGAGGAGGGAGGGAGAAGGGGCCAGGGCTACGGTCTCCTCTTGGAGAGTCACTCCTCTGCAGTATTATACCTGCGTGCTGGTGGCCAGGCAGGAGTCCTGGGACAGCCCAGGTTCGGCCCTTGGAGGGACCCTCATGAAGGCCACTGCACACAGGATTGCAGAAATCTTTGAGGTGCTTCGAGTCCTGCACAGGCAGGTTGGGGGGAGCCTGGAGATCCTCCTTTCTCAAGCTAAGAGGAACCAGAAAGACTGCAGAGGAAAAGCACTCTGCCCAGGGCCCCACAATTGGTGATGGTCCTGGAACGGGAAGACGAGCATCTGCCTCTCTGGATCTTTGGACACCCGGTGCCTTCGGAACAGCCAGAGTATCCCATCCAGGTTGTGTGGTTGTGCAGATTCCTGCCCTCCCTTCGCAGGGGACAAGGGCCCTCATCTCTTAACCTCCACAGTGGCTCACAGCTATTTTCTTTCGTTGACCTGTGCTGTCTCACGGACAACATGCATCAGGCCCCTGCCTCGGAAGGTTCTCTTCTGATTAGAAAAGTTTCCCCCACGACACGTTCCCCTGTTAACATTCTACTTAAACACCCAGTACTTTTCCGTCCCCTTTTCTTATCTCTTTTCCCCTTTAAGAAGCTTTTCGTAGTTTCCTTTAACAAAAAATGAGGAGCATTTTTATGGGGCAGTATACAAGTATAATCCCAGCATTCCGCCACATTCCCAGATGAAAGCCACCACATATGCACAGAGCAGTATTTCGGGAGAACGTAGATCAAAACGTGAAACGTGGAAAGTGGGGCTCCTGGCCGAGCATTTGTATCTTCATTGTTCAGACTTGGGGTAGGTTACGGTAACAGCTATTGAAGCCCATTTCAAGGTAAACCATAACAGGAAGTAAGCAATTTCCTTTTATTCACTAAAAAATAAAGGGGTGTATTAGTTTGCTGACATACATGAAAGAACATTATAACTTGTAGTACCTCTGAATTGACGTCAGCTTCCTAAATTTAAAATGCTGACTGGACCAGTGTATATGTGAGGGAGTGGCATGCAAAAAAAAAAAAAAACCAAAAAACCAAAACCAAAAAACAGTTACTTCCGCCTGCTTTGTTAATCACAAAGAATAAATAATAACATTTGGCTCTCTAGTGGATCCAAGGCTATAATTCACCCTTGAAGCTTCCCTGTTGTTTTAGAAACCACTTCAACTGGGTTCTGAGTCCTGTCTTGGATCAGCAAAATACTGTTACAATCACTCCCAGGTAGCCTCCCACTGCTCCCTGTTTTGGCCCTAATTCATTTATCAGAATGGCTTAAATTCTTGCCTACACTCCTTGGATCTCTTTGTGTGAACATAGCTGAGGCACAGATTACTCTCTAATTTTTATTTATAAAATAACTGACTCTGTTAATACTTTGCTCCTGGCATTCCTGGGCTATTTATTCACACTTTTTTTTAAAATTATTAATATTATAAAGTTTATTTATTCATTTTGAGAGAGAGAGAGAGAGAGAGAGAGGGCATGAGCAGGGGAGGGGAAGAGAGAGGGAGAGACAGAATCCCAAATAAGCTCTGAGCTTTTCAGCACAGAGCCCGAGGTGGGGCTCGAACCCACGAACTGTGAGATCATGACCTGAGCTGAAACCAAGTGTCAGATGCTCAACTGACCAAACCACCCAGGCACTACTACGTCTCTTTTTTATTGAGCACTTCCTACATGCGGGGACACAGAGGAGTGCAGAAGAGCAAGACCCTTGCATTCCAGTGATTTAGCAGGAGGTGAAAGCAAGCAGGGAGCTAAGAATGGAACTAATGTGGCTTTTCGATGTGTTTCCCCTTTAACCTCATTTCACCGCGTGGAAATACCCTGGCTGTGAGTGCCTGGGCCCCTATGGTTAATTCCACCCCTGCCGCTAAGCAGTGGGTAAGCAAATTCACTTAGGGTGTCTCATTCTGTGTTATGGGAGGTTGTCTGAGAGCAGAAAAGTGTTTGCATGTACAGGTGCACGGGCCCCGATAACGAAAGGTCCAGTGTCACATTTCCTCTCACCAGTGGTCTTCATTGATGTCCATCAGAATCTGGGAAACAGCGTATTTGCTCGTTTTGGCTCCTTTCCAAGATGTGAGATGTACCCACACCGTGAGGCATTTCCCCAGGGAGGGGGGAGGATGCCAAGAAATCTTGGAGTGTGGGTGATGGACTGTTTGCCGAAATCAGAGCCCCGGAATTTCCACACCTAGTCTGTGCTGGGCCCGATCCAGTAGTCATGGATGACTCTTGTTGGGAATCTGGGACCACAGAGAAGCTGAGGATGAATGTGTGGCCTCAACTCTCCAAGTGGTCGGCAGTTACTTAGCTGGCAGGAGGAACCGCAGTTTAAACTGTTTCTTCTGATCGCTTCTGGTACGGCGGAGGTGGTGGGGAAGATAAGGCTGCATGAGGACTGGCTGCTTGCTCGGTGCCGGGCACAGAGCTGTTTTGGTACATGTGCCGACACTGCATTTCGGTCTCAGCCGGTGGTTGTGACATGTTGGGTATTTGGACCCATCTATCCATTTGACCCGGGCAACCCCCACTTCTCCCTCACCCCCCAACGGGCATTCCCTTTCACTGTCAGTTTCTGAAATTGTACTTCTTTCTCCTTTTAACTATCTGGGGTTCTCTGTGAAGTTTCGAATGCTCATTTACTTATGAAAACGTGTCTTGATTATGAAAACTTTCTTAGGGGTTTTATATTTTACTGGCTTTGGGGGGTTAATGATTCGTCAGGTGCCCAAGCCAGTAAGTAATGAACAGCATCTGTTGACTTCGGTAATAAATTTCAAACTTGTTTAGAATTCTGCTTATGTGTTAAATTTGAGTTTCTCCAGTGAGTCTTTTTTGTATCTTAGATGATTTATATCTTTCTGGGGAATCATTTAGAGTGTTGTTTTTTTTCCTTTTAAACAAGTGGTCTTCATAAAGACTAGGGCAGATGGACATATATCACACTCACTCAAACATCTGGACGAGACAGGGCAGTTCTGTTTGATGTTTGTTACAGAAATGGCACCATCAAATTCTAACAACTGTTTCATTCTGATCTCAACATCATGCTTAAGACATTCCTTTCTCTTTTCTTCTTTCCAACGCAGTATCACTCTACTGACTGGCAGAGACAGGAGAAGTAGATGTCCACGCCCACAGACCCTGGCGCGATGCCCCATCCAGGGCCCTCGCCAGGGCCCGGACCCTCTCCTGGACCAATTCTTGGACCTAGTCCAGGACCCGGACCATCCCCAGGTTCTGTCCACAGTATGATGGGGCCGAGTCCCGGACCTCCCAGTGTCTCACACCCTATGCCAACAATGGGGTCTGCCGACTTCCCACAGGAAGGCATACATCAAATGCATAAGGTAAGAGTTCATTTTCTTGTTCACTCTTGTCTTCTGAGTCATGGATGGCTAATATCCCTGATAACCCCCCCTTCTCTCTCTTTCTCTCTTTTTTTTTTTCCCCTACTATTGTTAACAAGAGAATCAAGCTAGGACTCTGTTTTATCTTGTATGTTATTAAAAACATACGTTCTGAGGCTCTTTTTATTGTTACAGATGTTGTACAGGAAGATCAGATCTTGGGTTTTCGCAAAAGACTAGATAGAATATGCAGTTCTGACAGTCTGTGATTTGTAGGTTGCAGGTACCTTGGCCTGGTGAGTAAGTGTATTAGTGAGCGAGTCTTGGTTCTTTTCCAACCGTAGATGTTAAATAACATATCATCCGCGAATGGAGGTATTGAAATTGACCCTTCCCTAAAAATGTTGACATTTATTTAAAAAAAAAGAGATCCCACAGAGTGAAAAGAAAACAAGTCATTTCCTAAGGGATGTTTTTAAAAGACTGTATCGAAATAAAATAGTTTCTCGGGAATCCCTAAAATGCACTATGCTATCCCCGTGTCAAGTGGCTTTACTCTGATTTTGGAAGAGGTCTGGGAGTTTGCAGAGTACAGGTCCCTATCTGTTCGTTTCTGGACTAGGGTTATAATAATCTTCTGTTTATGAGGCTTGGATTGTTGCTGCAGGGATGATCTTATCAGTACAACTTGGCATCAGGCCTTTGAGGGAGATGCAGAGAAGGGAGAGCAGCCTTTGGAGAAAGCCAGCAAGGGCCTGTGGGAGTTTGCTCTACTAGTCAGTGGAAATCAGTGAGGCCACAGCACGTGACCTCAGGGCTGTACCCGATGAGACACATAGAGGTTTTCCATCCCCTTTTTGGATGTCGTCACAGGTAGATGACAGGCGTGGTGGGGCTGCCCCTTGGTATAAAGTAGGCAAGCCGTGGAAGATGCTGGTTTAAAACAGAAAGATTCCAGCAAAATAAAGCAAGTCTTTCCTTTAACTGTGTAGGACTATACAGGCCCATTTTAAGGTAAAGCATCAGCGCCCAAATTTTATTTATTTATTTATTTATTTATTTATTTATTATTTTATTTTACAAATTTTGTTATGTGATGATTTTCAAATCAGGAAAGTAATATATACTTCTTTTGAAAAGTAAAACCATACTGAGCTAAAGAAAGAAATGGTTAGGGGCATGTGGGTGGCTCAGCCAGTTAAGCGTCCAACTTCGGCTCAGGTCAGGATCTCACAGCCCATGAGTTCGAGCCCTGCATCAGGCTCTGTGCTGACAGTTCAGAACCTGGAGCCTGCTTCGTATTCTGTGTCTCCCTCTCTCTCTGCCCCTCCCCTGCTCACACTCTGTCTCTCTCAAAAATGAATAAACATTAAACAACGATTAAAAAAAAAAGAAAGAAATGGTTAATCCTGGCTTTACCCCAGGTAACAGCTTTGTGCTTACTTTCCCAGCCTTACTTTTCTCCTTGTTCAGTAAAAGTACTGTGTAAGCACACATCTGCATATATAGGTCTGACTTTGTTTGTTTTTCCTTTTACCATAATCGAATAATCATAGCATCACTATTAATTACTCTGAAACTTCCTCTTTTCATTTAATGACATACCATGCCTATCCCTATAATATCCCTAGGTTCTCTCTCTGCTTTTTCGTTTTTTGGGGTTTTTTTTTTTAAACATGTTTTTAGCGTTTCAGGTATCTAAAGAAATAAAGCTGCTTGTTTTTCATATCGTCGTCTTTAGGAGACATATTGAACATACAGACATACTGAAGTCATTACATTGTCTTGTGTCCCTATTAAATTAATTTGGGAGCTATTATAGGTCTGATCTGTCACTAATAGGCCTTAGTCCAACTGGGTGAAAGAATTCCAGGACGGTTTGAGGCTGTCTTGCCTCCCAAATGAAAGATAAAGTGTGAAGGAAAGCTTTATCTAGGCTTTAGTATTATTTAAGCATTTAAGCATTTGAATGTATGACTGAGTGTTGGGTCCGTGGTAGGTTTTTGCACTGGATTGATTTTTTTGGTGATTATCTCTTCTGGTCCCTTCTGTTTTGTGACCTAGTGTTTTTGTCACATTTTCCCATACTGTCTTCCCTTCCACACACCGCCCCCTGCCCCGTTGATACTCCTTTTTGTTTCATTTTCTTTTGCTTTGCTGAGTTTTTTTTTTTTTTTTTTTTTTTTTGCCATCCTGCTTTTCCATAATCCTAGCCCCTCTGATGATGCCCTGTGTGGGGACCTGTTTAAGCGCCTAGAGTTCACACCTGCTGACCAGATGCCTTCCCTTTTTTAGAGTCCTTTTACAGGCAGCTTTGTTCCTTGTCTTTCTCCTCCTTCTCCTTCTGAGATTCAGCTTTTCGCTTTTCAACATCGCTGGAAATAAATAAACAAGTGGCCTAAATACATCTGCTTGTGTTGCCTTGATTTCTTCCCTATTATTACTATTTAACAGACTCAGAGACACTCTTTATCCCAAATTCTTCCCATTTTTCTTCTGAACATCCTCTTTATGGTAAATTTTTCCTCTTTTCAAGTGCGCGCTTTTGACTCTGCAGAAATTAACTTTCCTTTCTGTAAAACTGCAAACACTCATACTTTCTTACTTGAAGTCATTTGGTTTCTATAAACTCCTGGAAATCTTTCTTTCAGGCTGTTCTGAAAATTGCTCTTCCAGTGTGGGGAGGAATAGACTTTTCCTTTTTTTCAAACATATGCTCTGTTGCCCAATTCTGGATTGGATTAATGTCAGCTCAATGGCTCTTTATCATGTGCCTGTTACATACGAGGCCTCACGTCCTGTGAACAGTCCCTGCGTTCTTAACTTTTTTCCAAACTCTGCCTTGAAACGTTTTCAGGACCTCTTCTCTCCAGGGTATAGCTTTGTCCATTGGACCTTCCTTCCCTTGAAGTAGTCTGCTCCACTGCGGCTGTTCCTCTTTTCCCAACTGCATGGAACTTTCCAATTTCGACTTTTAAACTTTCCATAGTCTTCTTTCCTCCCTGATGGGGAAAAAAAAAAAAAAAACTTACCAAAAAATAGACCATCACAGATGTTTCAAATAGTCTCCCTTCTGACTTTGCACTATAACTTCAATGTACAACAGGTTTCAGAACTTACTTAAAATGGTTTAGAAGAATAACTTCTATTTGTCTCCCTTGTGAGCAGGACTTTTTATCTATAGGCTTTTGACATTACCAAAAAAAAAAAAAAATCCAGCTGTTTACAGCCTTAACTTTGACTTACAGATAGTTTTGCTAGCCTTGTTGATATAGTCTTATTTTTTTGTGCCCATCTATAAAATATATGTAAGACCTATAATAATACAGGTAGTCTAGGTATAAAAATAGATGATTGTCATGTGAGCCAGAGAAAATTGTGCCACAATTTTGAAGAGTTTAAACATGAGGGATCTTCAAGGTCCAACTACATGTTTTGTAGCTGAAGTGACATCTAACTGACGTCCTTGACATGTTTCAGCCCATCGATGGTATGCACGACAAGGGGATTGTAGAAGATATCCATTGTGGATCCATGAAGGGCACCGGTATGCGGCCACCGCACCCAGGCATGGGTCCTCCCCAGAGTCCGATGGATCAACACAGCCAAGGTTTGTGTCTGCTCCACACCTGACATTGGCTCAGTTCCATAGACTTTCATCTTTCTTATTGGTTATTTAATTTATTTTTTTAATATTTATTTATTTTTGAGAGAGAGAGCGAGCGAGCGAGCGAGTGAGCATGAGCAGGGGAGGGACGGAGAGAGACGGAGACACAGAATCTGAAGCAGGCTCCAGGCTCTGAGCTGTCAGCACAGAGCCTGACACGGGGCTCGAACCCACAAACTACGAGATCATGACCTGAGCTGAAGTCAGGCGCTCAACTGACCGAGCCACCCAGGCGCCCCTCTTATTGGTTATTTTAATTGTGGTTTCCAAAGAACGTGTCTAAGGGAGATCGAGTCCTGCAGGCTTCATTTCCCCCTTCCCCTGCCAACACAACTATGATTTATATGGACAGTTTTATTTCCAAAATACTAATAAATTCTACTAGCCACCCTGCGTCCAAGCAGTCTACAGAGTGCTTTGTGTACTTTATGCAGATTCTTTCTCGTGATCTTGTAAGGTAAATTAGGGCACCCCAGTGTTACAGACAGGAAGTTAAAGCTCCGAGAATTTACCGTGTTTTCCTAAGTTTACACATCCAGTAAGTGACGGGGCCAGAAGGAGAATCCAGCTCTGCCTCCAAATGACAGCATAGATGTGAAGGTAAGATGAGCCACCGTGTCCCTTGGATTGCATGCTCTTATGTTGTCTGTAAGGTGGCTTTTTTTCTGGCAGCGGAATTACCTGTCGTTGCTGGTGGGTGGCTGCATTAGTCTCCTAAGGCCACCATAACAAATTCCCACCAACCGGTGGTGGGGTGGGGGTGGGGGGCAGCTCAGAACGTTAGAAATTTATTCTCTCATGGTTCTGGAGTCTGGAAACCTGAAATCAAGGTATCAGCAAGTCCGTGCTCTCTCTGAAGGCTCTGGGGAAGAATCTTGTTTTGCCTCTTCCCAGCCTCTGGTGGCTGAGAGCTTGACACTCCTTGGCTTGTCGATCTCTCATTCCAATGTGTCTTGGTCTCCATGTGACATTTTTCCTGAGTGTCTGTGCCTGTGTCCAGATTTCGCTCTTCTTATAAGGACACTAGTCATTGGTTTAGGGTCTTAATCCATTATGACCTCATCTTAACTTGATTATGTCTGCAAAGATCCTGTTTCCAAATAAGGTTGTATTCATAGGTTCTAGAGGTTAGGGCTTTAGCATATCTCTGCAGAGGACATAATTCAACTCACAACAATGACCAATCAATCTATGGTATATTTCTCTTCTCCTTGGTGCCTTCTTCCCTAAGACATAGTAAAGATACGGCCAAGTCTTTGAGTACAATGTAACCTGTTTTCACAGTCATTTAATGATCATTTCAGCATGCAAGGGCATGCATTCATCTAGGACCAGTTAACCCTAATATGTTGATATATAATTCAAAGTTTGTGGTTTATGTGTTGGTGTGCATACTCCTTTGTAGTTTAATATATGTAGTCTTTTTCTCTATTCATGATCAGCCATCCATCCATCCGAGGAGAGATTTTTTGACTGAGGATTTAGAGAAGTGTGTTCACAATTTTAACAGATACATAAATAAGCAAATCATGGAGGCATAGGAGTGTATCGTCATTAATGTTTAAGCAGGTTTTGAATATCCCAGACTCCGACCTGAATTTTGATGGCAGGCAGGTCTAAGGGTCACAGAGGACTCACCAAATGTTGACTACCATGTGTTGTCAGAAAAGCAGCCTGATTCATTGGGCCTTTTTGCAGTATAGGAAGAAAACATTTGACCCATTCAGTGTTCAAGAATGGATTTAGACAGCACTTCCAGGTTTAACATTTAAATATTAAGGAGCCAGGTGCAAGCCAGGTGCATTCACAGAGCCAATATAGACCTCATTTGTACTGTCTGGGAGATGTAGACGAGTGACATTCAGTAATTCTCGAAGCCAGGTGCTTGTTCTCTCTGCTCCCAGCTTTGCAGTACCTCTAGTCATAGGGTCCGAGCAAAACTCCCAACACAAAACACTTCCAATTCATGAACTTTACGTGAGCATTTTTACTTTTATGTATCTTAGAATTGCTCTCATTGCTTGGTTCCTCTTATTCCGCTTGGAATCTCCAAGACGTTGGCACAGGATCTAGCACACAACTGGATAGATACCTAGTTAATTTCATTCATGTAGGCAGAGAAGTGACCTGATGCATTCACAAGTCAATAATTCTAAATAGATACTAATTTTTATGTAATTTTAGGAAGTTCTAATTACTTGGAAATGTAGAGGTCTGCATTTAAATGGAATCAGAATTAGCACGTAATATTTTTCTCCAAACTAGCAAAGTGCATTGCAGGCTGGGGAATGAGTTATTTAAAAGCATAGTTTTGAGTAAAGTAGTATTGGTATAATGGAGTCTTATTCTATATAATGATCTAAAAAGAATTTAGACTCTGTAATAGCATGTCTCTTTAAAAACCCCATTGTAAAAAGCCATTTATAAGCACACAGGTATAGAGAGGTGTGGCATTGATTGGAAGGCTGCCAGCTTTAACTACCTAGCAACATATTAGGTTATTTTAAGGTATTGGTTGAGAAGGAAAACCATTTCCTTCAATAAATACTGAATTGTGTACCTTATGGTCTCAATGATAACGTTGTTTATTTTTAGTCCGTTGGATAGAAAAAGTCTTCCAAGGCAAGTATATAATACTTAATGTGTGTGTGTGTGTGAGTGTGTGTGTGTGTGTGTGTGTGTGTGTGTGCAAAGAGAAAATTCATATAAAAATTGGCACTTATAAGTTCAAGATTGTTAAAAGGAGAAACGTGACTGCTTCTCTCTGAGGCAAGGTGAAACTGGGGAGATATTGGCCCTCGAAGACCAGGGAAGTAAAACTGCCACTTTTGGACCACTTTCGAATGAGCAAATCAGACTAGTTCAAAAAGAGTACACTCCATATCGACACTGGCATCTTGCAGACGAATGTATATTCACTCTCAGGCAATTTCCTCACCCCGTTTTCTCAACTAAAGATAATTACTAAAATATGTTATGTTGTATCATCATTTAGATTCTGTTTTTTCCTGAAGTTTTATGGAATGTAGGATTAAAAAAAATCTCTCTCTCTTTAGCTGAAACACTGTCACATTTTTAACGTCATACTGTGATAGAATGATTCTATTACCATCCCCTGTATTTTCTGGGGGGAAAAAATTCCCATCCCCAGTTTCTTCTTGTCACATTTGAGGTGAAACTTGGTTGCATTGACGAATTCTGGAAAATGATTTTTATTCCTCTCTCAGCTTCTTCAGTAGTGAATTTGAGGTAAACTTAATCACTGTCCCTGATGTAACTGTCTCACCTTCCTCCCTTGCTTCGTCTTGCCTGTACTCCACAGTTTAAAAGAGCAATTTGGTTAACAGTTGAGTTTAGACTGGATTGTCTGGTGTTTTGGCCCATTGTATTAGGCATCCTGTGACTTATCTTGGGGTAAGCTATAATTGATGACCTGAAGAAAATAGGAGAGACCAGAAGACGGGAGACATATGACCCATTTTAATGTAGAAGGAGTATCCCTCCTACTATGAAAATGCCAGCAGGAAGTTTTTGGTAGCAGGTTTCTCCCTCTGTGGTAGGTAGAGGGTTGGCCAAAACGGTGTCAGGAAGCTGCTTCCTAATGAACAAATTCCCATTTGCGCCAGCATTACAATGAAGGGGCAAATGTAAGCCTCATTAAGAAGGAAGAATGTCCGGGGTGCCTGGGTGGCTCAGTCGGTTAAGCGTCCAACTTCGGCTCAGGTCACGATCTTGTGGTCCGTGAGTTCGAGCCCCGCGCCGGGCTCTGGGCTGACGGCTCAGAGCCTGGAGCCTGTTTCCGATTCTGTGTCTCCCTCTCTCTCTGCCCCTTCCCCGTTAATGCTCTGTCTCTCTCTGTCTCAAAAATAAATAAAGGTTAAAAAAAAATTAAAAAAAAAAAAAGAAGGAAGAATGTTCATGTCAAAGTTAGGTGTATATTGTGGGTCCCATCTAAACTTTTTCTGTTTTAAGTGGCAGCATACTGGGCTGTACATGTCTGCTGGCCCTGTAGGCTGCTTTCAGGTTCAAGGGCATTTTCTTGGCCAACTTCTATGACTAACTAGAACCCTAGTGGCTGAGTGGTTTTGCATTTCCTTATGAAGTAGGGATTTGGAGAACAAGAGTCAGTGGATCCTCAGTGCAGGATTTCTCTGAATGGAGCTCTACTTCTCCCACCCTTTGATTGGACAGAACCTACCCTTGTCTTAGAGGATCAGACGAAATTTGTTTCCCTTGGCAATTCGACATACAAGAAGTTACATCCCTTTTTCCCCCTCTAGTTTTGCACATGGTGACAGTTGAGTCCCCAATCACTGTTGGTCAGATATTCTTGGGCCTCTGTGATCCCACGTGGACGCACAGAGCTCTTTCAGCCCAATCCCAACGTGGGCTCAAACACAAAGCAGATGTCTAATAACCGCGGGTGTGATGACCTTTATGATAATTGTGACTCAAGTACATTTATTAAAAGGCAATGACCTTTAATATTTTAGACCGTGTCTTAGGACATCAGTGATTTGATTAATTAGTGCTTAGTTTGAATTCGGGACAGGCTTTAGGATTGCAGGAGGCCGCCTTGTTCCCTCCTTCACTTCACCTTGGGTCTCCCTGCAATAGTGCTCGGTCATATGTTTTTCCAGGAATTCTTTGGCCGGGATATGCAGTTCATCTCCTAAAAATGAGTTCCTTGAAGTATTTTATGCATTTTTGACTTTTCTTCCCCAAGAAAAGTATTCTTAAGTTTCCCATGTAGATCTCTTATAAGCCCAAACAGATTCCTCTCATGTTTATGTCATATTGTAAATGGTTCTAGAAGGATTAGTGATACTTTCGAGTCTCTAACTTATTTTTTATAAAACCAGATTAATATTAGACGCTGGAGAGAACATGTACACATTGGAATCACACAGGCTTTGGTTTGAATTTCGGAGCTACAGAGATCTCATTGTGTGACCTTGGGTAACTCACTCACACTCTGAGCCTCAGTTTCCTTATTTAAAAAAAAATGAGGTGGGGGTGCCGAGGTGGCTCAGCTGGTTAAGTGTCCCACTTTGGCTCAGGTCATGATCTCACGGTTCATGGGCTCAAGCCCCGCATCGGGCTGTCTGCTGTCAGCATAGAGCCCCCTTTGGATCCTCTTTCCCTCTCTCTCTTTGCCCCTTCCCCACTCATGCTCTCTGTTTCCCTCTCTCACAAATAAACATTTAAAAAATACATAAAAATAAAAATTTGAAAATGAGGGGACAACACATAGGCTCTGAGGATGTTGTGGGGATTAAAGAAATAATGTGTACTCCACTCCTATCCTTTTAATTCTCCTTACCATGTCTGTGCTCACACTAGCCTAAAAGCCGCTGGCCAGATCACCATGTTGCCTTCAGCTGACTTCAGTCCCTCTTACCCACAGCTAGAAGAGTCCCTGGGGACCAATGATCCCCCAGAGTCGTCACCGGTGACATAAGCAGTGACTGATGATCCTGAGAGTGTAAATACCTCAAGTTTCTTCCTCCCCCAGCTCCCTGGGATAATTTGGAGGCAAGTTATTTCACCTTATGTCCCTGAGCGTCTACCAGAGATGAATCTGCAGATACCCACTCTAGCAGCTGCCGTCCCTGCCTTATGCCACCTTTTTATACCCCTGCCAGTATCCCCGCACCTTTCGCCCAAATCACTCACACTCAATCCTTCCGTCAGGCTCTGTTTCGAGGGAGCGCTCAACTTGGGTAGTGCCTACAACAGTGGAGGCCCTCAATAATTGTGCATAATAATAAACCAGATAATCATTTGCTGTCCTCATAAGAGACTCTTCATTCCCTTTTGCGATATCGAACCCACCTCCAGGTTTTGTTCTGTCAGCTGAAGCCAGTCTTAATGTATACTGCTCTCCCCTGGTGCCTTTCGTTTAGGTATATGGCAGCCACTGACAGTTTACCTTCTAGGACACAAGCGGTCTTTGATCACTCGACATGTGGCTTCTACTCATTGAGGTGTGTTGTGACTTAGTATGAAAAAAAAAAAGAATGAATGTAAAATATGTCTAATAATTTTTATATTTTGAAATGGTACTATTTTGGGGTTTGTTGATGTCAGTGAAACATTATTAAAATGAGCTTTGTTTCGGGGCGCCTGGGTGGCGCAGTCGGTTAAGCGTCCGACTTCAGCCAGGTCACGATCTCGCGGTCCGTGAGTTCGAGCCCCGCGTCAGGCTCTGGGCTGATGGCTCGGAGCCTGGAGCCTGTTTCCGATTCTGTGTCTCCCTCTCTCTCTGCCCCTCCCCCGTTCATGCTCTGTCTCTCTCTGCCCCAAAAATAAATTTAAAAAAAGTTGAAAAAAAAAAAATGAGCTTTGTTTCTTTTACCTGTTAATGTGACTCCTAGAAAATTTTAATGTATGTGCCTCTGGTGTATAGAAATTTGATAATTCCATGTACTTCTGTGATTATTGAATGGTATATATCCTACATTCCTCTAAACAGGCAGTGCTGTTGCAGAAAATTATCCCAGTAGCCAGGAATGCCTGGCCCTCGGGGGTCACTGGGGGCAGCGTGTGATCTCCTCTCCTGTTTTATTCCAGGCTACATGTCGCCGCACCCGTCTCCGCTGGGAGCCCCAGAGCACGTCTCCAGTCCTATGTCGGGGGGCGGCCCGACCCCACCCCAGATGCCGCCCAGCCAGCCGGGGCCCCTCCTGTCGGGCGATCCGCAGGCGATGAGCCAGCCCAACAGAGGTCCCTCGCCTTTCAGCCCCGTCCAGCTGCATCAGCTGCGAGCTCAGATTTTAGCTTACAAAATGCTGGCCCGCGGCCAGCCCCTCCCCGAAACGCTGCAGCTTGCAGTGCAGGGGAAAAGGACGTTGCCCGGCATGCAGCAGCCGCAGCCGCAGCCCCAGCCGCCCTCGCAGCCCCAGCCGCAGGCACAGCAGCCGCAGCAGCAGGCCCTTGTTAACTACAACAGACCATCTGGTAGGTTAACGTGCCACCCAATGAATAACGCGGTGCTCCGGCTCGGATAAGGACTGCTCCTGGTGCGCAAGCGCTGGGTCGCCCGAAGCCCAGGGCTGACTTAGCCCTTTGTTGTACCTCGTTGGCTGTCGTGTCTTCCTTCGCTCACTTGGCCAGGATCCTTGGGCTCCTGTGCCGTAGAGTCTGAGGCAGGAGGCGGTGTGTCCCCCGTGATTCTGCATTCTCTTCCAAGAGGTTCAAGGCCTGTCGGAAGCCCGTGCACACCGCCCCCCACCCCCAGGTTAAGAACCCTGCACGCGGTGCGTCCCATCGCCAAAATGCGCCCCCAGAATCCGGTCCCCGCGAGCCATCTTAGGTTGGTTGACTTATTTATTTCTACCTGGTTTGTGTTGCGAAAAGCATTGAGGGAGGCTTCCAAGGAGCACACCTGCAGTAAAATCATGGTCAGGTAGGAAATCAGAAGCAAAGGGAATAGAAATCAGGGTCAGGGAGGTCAGGGACACGGGCCGACAAGAGCTCCAATGGCTGTTGCCTCCGAGCAAGTGGACTCTAGTTTCCGGGCAGTCAGGAAAGGGGGGGGGGGGGGGGGAGGGTCTGGTACCAAATCCTCACCTTTCAGAAGCAAGTAGCTCACCGGTGTCTCAGAGGAAAACGGAGCGTTTTCTAGCATGAGGCAATAAAATAGATTCTCTGGGTGGGATTATTTTTTTTAATTACCGCTATTATTATTATTATTATTATTATTATTATTATTATTATAAAAGACACTGCGTGACAGGCATCAGTGACATTTGTTCATAATAAACCGAGTAACAGAATCCACATGGCCTATTTCTTATATATACCCCGGCATCAAAGCTTAAGCTGTGCTGTTATGTAACAGGTGGAGATGAGATAGTCCTTTCCAGGGCCTTCTGGTGGTCTGGCTTGATCCCGCTGATAGAATTCAGAGGTGCAGGAGGCTAGGGGATGAGCTTCCACACACTTTATTTTCTCTGGCAGGCTTTTTTTGTTAACCACCAGGTAAGCAAAGAGTTTATGGTTCTGTCCTGATTAGAGCTTTGAATCCCAGGGAAATTTGAATTCCCAGGATCTTCCTTGACGTTGACATCCTTCCTGCGAATGGTTCCCTCTCCTTAGGGCAGGCCACGACATGCTGATTCCTGCACACAATCGGTGCAGGAAGTGGGTACTTTTTCTAGGTTTGGGGACTGAAGCAGTATAGAAGAGTTCAGGTGATGATGATGATGATGAAGTACTCTGTTTTCAGAGTTTGTGTTTCTCTTCTGGTAGGGATAAACTCACCTTGTTAACTGTGGCTGTATACTTAGGAATGGATTTGAAAGAGTAAGAAAGGATCATGTCAGATTCAGATCATTTTGTAGTGACCATGGCGCTTTGGTAGATGAAGGATCCTATGGCACTGAACCTCTAGGGTCTGCAAACGTAGAGGAAAACCACGCATAAAATGGTAGTTTGCATATTTGATGCGTTTAGAGGTTTTAAAATGGCATAGCTCCAGCTCTGGGGAAGGCAGCCAGATGAAAGAAAGAAATACACGCACGTCTCTGGGTGCATAGCTTATACTTAGGGCGCACCTACTGGCATACCTCGTGCATCATGCTCAGCGATGAGTACTTTACATCCAGAACATGGCGAGTCGGGGCTCACATACCAGCAGCCTGACCTCAAGAGCCCACGTCTTTTAACCGCTGCCCCGTACTGGCTCCCTCATCACAACGGAGCTCACCACCAGGGAAAGAACCCCATCCCAAACTCTGGGCACCAGATGCAAGCATTTTACTCCTGTGTGTGTCAAAAGGAAAAACATCTTCGCTCCTTATGTAGAGCCTTTTAACTTGCTCTTTAGACACAACGTCAAGGAAATTGGCACATCTTGATAACCCACATCTCAGGGCAGTTTCCAGTAGAGACGGAATGACAGGAATCAGATAGTTAAGCACCTCCCAAGAGGTAGTGGTGTGGGACCCTGTCAGTAGGCACCTGTCACCGCACCTCGATGCGTGTCCTGGGGTGCCATCTCATCACAGACCTCCATGAGCATTGGTATTTTTTTTTTTTTTAATGACCTACGCTCAGCAGGAAAACATCCCAAAGCCTCCCTTAAGAAGGCAGGAAGGTAATCAATTCATTTCAGATACCTTTTCACCCGAAGTTCGAATAAGCAGACCCAGTGACGGAGTAGAACTTAGGGAACGAAGTCGTGGTTGTCTGGATGCTTGGGAAGAGCAACCACTCCATGCCCCAGTACAACACAATCCTGAGTGCGCTTTCTGGACCCTCTCCAGAAGAGAGGGCTCCGTGTCTTTTCTGTCTCCGATGCTTGGGCCTTCCCTCACCAGGCCCCTGTTGTCGGGAGGAACTCATTTTATTACTCACCACTCATGTCTCGTGTTTCTAGAAAGCAGGCTTCATTACAAGTGAAAATATTAGGGCAGGTAGTGTTTCATGCCAGAGGGGGCAAGGAGGCCATGGGTAACTTTGGAAGAAATAACCTGTTAACAGAGCAGATCCATTTCTGCCTCTGGGAAGGGGCTTACACCTGACATTGTTGCAGAACTTGTCCCCAAATCTCAGATTTTAGAGGGAAATGACAATCTTCCTTGACAAAGACTTTTTTTGTTTTTGGTTTTGTTTTTTGTTGGGGGTGGGGAGGAGGTTGGCATTTAGGACAAGTCAAAAGAAGAATATTTTTTCTGAGTTAATATTATTTTTCTTGTTATTGTTTACCTCCATCCCTCCCTAATTAAAAAAAAAAGTATTGTTGTGTATAAATCCCTCTACTAATATTTCAGGAAACAATAAGTTTTAAGTGTGTCCACTTACCTAGAGGTAGCTACGATTCCATTTTTCTTTTGTCCCACTTTGTAGCGTTATTCATGTGTGAGGAGAATCTTTTTGGTTGGGGTGGTCTGCCTCAAACCTACTCCAGAGTTGTAACTCACCCAAAGTGGCATATATCATCATAGGTACCGCTAGAGAATTACTGGTTGACTGCAGGAGTTGTGCACTGAACAAATAATTCTTCAACCTTTGCCTGCTGTGGGCTCTGTGCAAATGTAACCCATCATCTCCCTTTTCATTTTGATTTATTTTTTTATTTTATAGAGACTAAAGCAAAATTAAAATTAGGAACTGTAATAAAAAAGGTTTGGGGGGTGTTTTTTTTGTTGTTGTTTTGTTTTTTTGGTGTATATGGAGTAAAGGACCTTACGATAGAAAGTAAAAGTTTCACTGCCAATTTTCTTTAGTGCCTGTCTCTCTCCTGCTTCGCCCCTCCTTTTAGTATCTAAAACTTCTAGGTATCCTCAATGTAATAAATACACTTCATTACATTTTTTTTTCCAACCCACGGAAACCACTTAAATCCCTATTTAAGGCACAGAATATTGAGTAACTATCCTAGTGTGCCAGAAGACAGTGAGTTCTGAATGAACAGAAATTCTGTACATGCGAGACTCAGGTATTTTCATAAGTTTGTTTCCCTGTTGTTTTGTTGTTGTTGTTTATTTATTTTGAGAGAGCGAGTGGTGGAGGGACAGAGAGAGGGAGAGAGAGAATCCCAGCAGGCTCCACGCTGTCAGCATGGAGCCTGATGTGAGATCATGACCTGAGCCGAAATCAAAGAGTTGGATGCTCAACCGACTGAGCCACCCAGGCTCAGTTTCCCTGTTTCATAACATCAGGCATAGGGATCCGTCCGAGAACAATCCCCCCCACCCCCAACACACACACACACACACACACACACACACACCTTGGTTGCCCTGGGAGACTCTCAGGGACATCAGGACATAATACATCTGCCTAGATTTCCAAGGTGGGAGTTCAGGGGAAAACAGACACATTTGGAGCCTTGGCAACTAAGCCTAAATTGTTTATGTTGGGGGGCGGGTAGGCGATAAGATAGGGAATGTAATTTGTTTTGCGTTTGAAGATACCAGGGAGAAGTCTTATCGTCTGGCAGACCACGAGTGTCTATTGCAGAGATGGTTTCTGCCGATAGGAAGCCCAGCCAGCCAGGCACCTCAGGTGTGGAAGCCGCCTGCGGGACAGGCAGGAAGCCTGATGAACAGGTAGTTACATTCCAGGCACGTCCAGTTGCTGCAAGCTGCATTCAGTTCCCTGGCCTCTGTAAATAGAAGTTGTTATGTAATCTATTGGAGGGAGGGGAAAAAAAAAAAAAAAAAGGCCCACGCAGTAAGTGAACTTGCGGTGTTTAGTGAGGAAAGGAATTTGCTTGTAAGTGGCTCTGATAGCAGATTAGCAGGAAGCACATGGCAAGCTGACTTATCTGAGTATTTGTGCTGAGTTGTTGTAAACTGTAGAGGCATTTTGAAGTTTGCTGGAGAAAAGCGTACTCCCAACGTTGCCAGCTAATACGCTACCAAGTTTCCTAAAAGGCCTTTCTGTTGCCATGGGGTTTTTCTAGAAAGCGAAATTAATTCAATTAGACTTCTTAACCTTTGTGGCCGTGGTAGCGGTAAGAATGACAAGAGCAGAGGGTGGAATCTACATTATCTCATTGTACCTCACGACCACCCTCTTATCCCCATTCTGCAGATGAGAAAACCGAGGCACAACTTGCTCAGGCTTACACCACCAGTAGGTGGTAGAGCTGAGGTGACCTGGGAAGATACAGGGTGTTTTAAACGTGCCCATTTCATTCACTGCAAACCGTAGTACTTTTCAAATTGGAGATTTGAATATGTAGGTTCACGTTGGGGTCTCTCCCTGCTTCTCAATTTTAAGGGTCAATCAGCCAGATAAGAATGTCTTTGGACTTAATGGATTTAAGACGTCTAGTCTGGTGCGTGCGTGTTAGACCTAGTTTTGAGTCATAGGCTAAAAATGACCAGAAGTGGAACCAGGGATATCCGACATGCTCTGGATACCTTCCATTGCTGAAATGTGGCTTTAAAAATAGTGACTTGAATTTACCTCAAGGAGTCATCAGAGGCTTCTGCATAGGTATTTGCTGGCTATCCGCTAAAGAAGGCTCCCAGAACGGGTGGAATGCGTAACCCCAGTGCCCTGTTATGGCTTTTGTTGATGAATTATTTAAACTTGGAAAGGAGGAAAATCCCTTTCAGAACTGAGTGTAAAGTAATTATTATCTTATCACCAAGACCCAAATTTTGTTTTTGTTCAAGTTGGTAGTGTTTTTAGAGGGCTTCAATGTATTCAGTTGATTATTTAGTGTGCTTATACCAAGTCTTTAAATATACCAGTTTCCTGAGTCTACTAAGGAGATTTATAGAATCACAGAGAATTAAAAAAAAAAAAAAGAATCAGAGAATTAACATAACTGTTAGAAATCTCTGTCTCCTCTCTTTGGACTGGATCATATCTAAAACAACCCCAAGGGAAAATCTACCCTGTTTTAAAGACCTCTAGGGAGAAAATATTCTAGAACGTCCCTCCATAACTCTTTCCCATGCTTAACGACCCTCAGATTTAACGTTTAGAAATTGGTTTCTTATGTATGGATAAAAGAAACTCTAAATATAAATTATTATGAAACGCGATACATTATGTAAAAGACTTTCCCATTCAGAAAAAAAAAATCAGAAAGTACTTAGATGAAAAGAATCTCTTTATTATGATAGTACTGTCTACAATGCTTAAAATAGAAAATTTTTAAAAATGCATTTTTCTCTCCAGAGTTTTTCATCCCCCCCCCACTAGACCCAGGGGCTACAGATTGCCTCAGGATTATGTAGCTCTATGTATTTTGGAAAGTTTTACCTAATTTCACAGGGAAGGGGAAAGAAGAACAACAGTAACACCACACACATACACACACACACACACACACACACGTGCTCATGTATGTGCCCACACACCCACACATATGCCCACACGCATGCACATGCGCGTGCACACACACACAACACACAGTTTCCTAAGCAGTTTGCTCTATTTTCTCACGTTCCTCATGTCAAAATTTTTGCTGACACTCTCCCTGCATTGTCAGTTGAAGCCCATTTCCAAACGGTATTTGCTGGAAATTGAATAAATATGTCTCATCTTTCATAATGTGTGTCTTTGTATGGTTAATTATTAAGGGGTTCTGAAGTATATAGACTATTATTTTGTTGCCATTGAATGATTTTAACTTTTCTTAGAGAAGCTATGGCAAATACCCAGAAGAATGCAGAGGTTTTAACAGCTTAGAGAGCTTTATTTCTTTTTTTTTTTTCATTTACTAATTCATCTGGTAGCATCGCTAATCTTATTTATAATTTTGAAGTAAGTAAAAATTTACCTAGGAGGGAAGAGGGACAGGACTTCTTATTTTAGGTCCATACATAGCAATCAATTTAAACTCCTGAGGTCTAATGTGGAAAATTGCATTAAATTAAGTTATTAAGTGCATTTTGATAAGCTGGATGATTACATATCCCTTTATTCTGTTAGCATGAGAAAAATGCTCTCTTGAATCTTAATATTTACTACTTTTTATTAGGTGGGATGAGTGGCTCCCCCCCACCAGATACACACACTGCAATGTTTTTAGAAACATTTTCTAATATGTAGTAAAAAAAAAAAAAAAAAAAAAAAAAAAAAAACCAAAAACTTAAGTTCCTGAGATGCACTGATTAAGCCTGAAATGTGCTTTATAGGTCATTAAGGAAAAATGTGTGCCCCTTTCAGCTCACATCAGAGGACTGGCCAGGCTGCTGGCTGTTATTTGCAAGGCAAGGGTTTCAACAGCAAGGCTGCTGCAGAACAAGACCGGGGTCTGCCTAGAGCCGCGTTTTTGGCGCAATTTTCGAAATGTGATTTTTAGGACCGCACCCAAATCGCATCTGACTGTTCCATAACTCCCTTGCTTTTCTCAACTCTTGAATGCACCTGTAATTGTAATTCTTTAAAAACAAAACAAAATAAAAAGCACTGTTCAGCTACATTAATTGCTGGGCCTCCGTTCCTTTCATCAATTTATTCCTTTAGTCATTTATGGACCATTTCGCCAGTGTTCGTTAGTGAATGCCATTTCCCTATGCGGACAGATGCCAGGTTCTTCTTTCCTTTAACTTCCTTTCCTCCCCTGCCCTCCTGCCTTCCTCCTCTTCCTCCTTCCTCCCCTCCTTCCTTCCCTTGAGACAGTTTACTTGTCCCCATGGCGGGTCCCCCGGGGGCAGCGGGCAGGCCGGGGGTGCGCAGGGGCGCCGGTCCGCCCGAGCTGCTGCTGCCCGTGTCGCTCTTGTCCCGCAGGCCCGGGGCCGGAGCTGAGTGGCCCGAACACCCCGCAGAAGCTGCCGGTGCCCGCGCCCAGCGGCCGGCCCTCGCCGGCGCCCCCCGCCGCCGCGCAGCCCCCCGCCGCCGCCGTGCCCGGGCCCTCCGTGCCACAGCCGGCCCCGGGGCAGCCGTCGCCCATCCTGCAGCTGCAGCAGAAGCAGAGCCGTATCAGCCCCATCCAGAAACCGCAGGGCCTGGACCCCGTGGAGATCCTGCAGGAGCGCGAGTACAGGTAAGACACTGTTCCCCGCCCCGCCCCCCACCTCGCCGGGGGTGTGTGGACCGCTGGTGTGGTGGGCATGCTTCCCAATGGGACAAGGCACAGGCTGAAACTCAGGCTGCGGGAAGAATGTCCTTGGAACAAGGGTTTGTTTGCCCTAGCGGTGGCAGGAGGGGGGCCTCTGGGTTCTCAGGATGGTGAGTGTCATTCACTGAGTCCGGAAAGCTGTCATCACCCACCATGACATGCCAGGCACTGTGTCGGGCACTAGGGATCAAAGATCCCTAGGCAAAGATCAAAGTCCAGCCAGGAGTGCCTGTGGATGCAAGAAAGCAGACCCGTCATACTTGGCCTATCTGTGCAGGGTGTCTCTCAGTTTATCCTTGAATGATGGCTTCGAGCTGGTCTCATGCTACTAAAGCCTACATAGTGGCTCACTGTAATATATTCTTTGTTTTAATGCATGCATTTGTGGGTCTACAGCTTGGCCCAGCCTTAGCGGTAAGCCCGATAGAAGTGTCTTCATGTGGGGTCCTTCTTTAAACTCTTCATTCCAGAAACCTAATTTTCACCTGATTTGGCACATTTATCTGAATCAGTAGTGGGCAAACCTTTTCTGCAAATGGCGGGATGGTTAAAACTTTACCCTTTTCAGGACTGTGGCAAAGGCCTCTCAGCTCTTCTAAGAGCATCCACAGACAATAATGGGCTGGCTGTGTTCCAGTAAAACTTTATTTACAGAAACAGGCTGTGGAAAGGATTTGGCCCACAGGCTGGAGTTAGCAGACCCTTGATGTAAATACTTAATGTTAACCAAAAAGAGAGTCCAGGAGTGTTCTGTCACTTACCAGCTGTGTTACCTTGGTGAAGTTGCATCTCTTTTCCATGACTCAGTTTCCACATCTGTTAAAAGAAGGTGTTATAGTACCTCTTGTAGGGGGGGAGATTAAATGATACAAAGACTTTCAGTACATATCAGCTATGATTATTTCCCAATTATTATTTAATTTCAAAGAAATTATAAGGGAAGGTCAGTAAATAACATCTAGCTTCCCTTTAAAGACATCACCTTAGTCTTTATTGAAAAACACATGACTTACATGTTACTAGATTAAAACACTGAGTTACCAGCTTTGGTAGTTAACTGCGAAAGAAATCACAGTAACTTGCCCCTAAATGTGTGTAGCTTTTTGGATGAAGAGCAAAACTTTCCTCTCTCTGCTATTACTAATCCTCAACAAAGAGCTTTTGTATTGCTGTTTCCTAAATTTTATGTATCCCTAGAGAGCTACATATACATCATCAGTTGGTATTGTAGTGTTGACAGACAGATCACTGTGCGGTACAAAGTCACATATTAGCACTAGGTTCCTATCTGGGGGCAGAAGCTTTATTCATGTGCGGTACTTTCTTTACATCACTACTGAATAAAAAAAAAAAAGTCAAAAGTATTTTTTTAAAAAGGCAGTAAGTAGCACCGAGGGGTATTGTTTAGTTACTCTAAAATTCTGACTTCCAAAGAACTAACTTTTTTTTGTCCTTACCTCGAATGTACCAATATTGTTACTACGTCATGTGAACTACATTCATAACATAGACACTCTCTCTACCTAGAAATACATCTGGACTTTTCTCCTTGTTCAGCCTGTGTTGTGCGGGGCGGGGGGTGGGGGGAGGCAGGCAGGTGTATGTGCATTTTACTGACTCCTAAGTTTTCTTCATTTTTACCGGAACCATATTTGCAGGACTTTCTTGTCATGAGCCCCATTTTTAGCACCCTTGGATGGCCTCCCAAAGTATACAGTACCAAGTAGGACTATGTAGCCTATTCCAGTGTGTGAAAAGCTTTGGTCCTCTAGTCCCGTATCAATAAGAAAAAAATACATGAGTTGGGATCTTTTAAATTATAAGCAGAATGTGGTGGAATGGCTATTTTTGATATTATTATCATTACTTGATGAAATGTCTCCTCTTTTGTAAAGATGCGTGGCTTCCAGAATGATTGCTCTGGCAACTCTGGGTCTGAAAAGCAGGTGGGGTCTTGGGGCTGAACTTTCCCATGGCCATCTTGAGAAAGAGCACGGGTTTCTCCTGGCAACATCACAGGGCATCTTGTATCTTCTTTAATTAGAGAACGATGGCTGGCTTCCCCATCTGGAGATAAATGGTTCAGCTGCAGAGAGGAGTTAACTTTATCCTTCAGAAGGGGTTAGATCGAGTGCCTTAGGCTCTTGTAAGAGACAGCTAAGCAACTTTTCCTTTTGCCCCTCTTTGAGAGAATGGCTTCCTGGTCTTTAGCACTAGTAGCTGGAAAGGTCCTGTGTATCTTTACCTTCTGATCAAGTATTTGAGCAAGGTCTAAAGTATATATATATACATATGTGTGTGTGTGTGTGTGTGTGTATATGTGTATGTGTATATATATGTATATGTACATGTATGTGTACATGTAATATATGTATACATATATTTGTTTTATAATTTATGTACTTAATTGGAGCAAAAACCATCTGATCAATTATTTGAGCAAGGTCTAAAAGATATCAATAGATAGATAGATATCTCCTTTATAATTTTATGTACTTTGTTGGAGAAAAGACATCATCTGTCAGAATTTCTTTAACAGATACTCATGTCTTTGACCATGGTAATATCACTTACCTTGTCTGTGAAAATTGAAAGGAAGTTGTCAGAATCTCAAATTTCTTTTTGACTTTTAAGTCGCTTGGCTGTTTCTCTTGCTCATCATAAAAGCAGAATCTTGACAAACTGACCTTCTTGATTCAACAACAGCATAAATAAGTTTCTGGGCCTGAACACTTTGCCTCAAATCTGTGCAGTCTCTGCGGTGAAAACATTTTGTTCCCATCTAAATTGTATCCTTTCTTTTTTGACCATCTTTCTCTTACTGATGAATCTCAGTGCCTTTTTCTGTAGTTAAGCGTCAGAGAGAGAGTTCCAGTTTGTCCTTGCTGTTGTTGTTGTTGGTGGTGGTGGTCTTTCCAGCATGCTTCTCTTGCCCTGTCAGTATACCTGACTTCACTTCTCCCATCCTGAGTTCGATATTCTGGCAAAAGTGCTCCGGTTGTCACGTTAGTGTGTAAACGAATGGATTCCACAAGCGTTTTCACGGAAGATGCATTTCACATTCAAAGGAGTTTATTTGAGAAGCTCGCCTTTGAAACACACCAGCCCTCTTTGGCATCAATTTCAAATTCAGTATGAAAATAGTAGCACACCTTGCTTCAGGAAGCAAGCGTGTTTTTTGTCCTTCCCGGATCCCCACTGCAACCCTCAAACTCCTTCTCAAAAATTACCAAGGGCTGTTTGATCAGCAGAGTTACGAAAAGTCATTTTCCCCCACCCTCTCCCCTCTCTCTCTCCCCCCCGCTTTTTAAAGTGTCACTCAGCTCCTTGAAGGAACAAAATGTACCAGTGTCATTTTCTGTTCAAATAACTCTCCTACAGGAATCATAAACTTCTCCTCTGGACCTGAACAAATATCTGTTACCTTTAATGGAACTCTTTTTCTTGCTGGAACAGTAACCCCTCTTGATTTACTGTTCAATCTGTATGAAAAACCTGAGTGACCTAATTCTGCTTCAATTTTCTGTACTCGTGAGGACACCAAATGAGTCTCCCGCAGTTATACAGTATTACATGTGTTGTTGTTTCGGGAAGTTTAGAATCCTGAATCTCTTTATTGGACTACCTGCTGAATTCCATTGATGGGAAGATGAAATTGTCTGGCGAGGAGCATTATTTAAAATGAAGATTTCTATTAACAACGACGACCACCACCACAAAGAAATAAAATTTTCTGTGTTAAAGCAGCCCCTCCTGTACCCTCGCTACCCACCCACCACGTGCGGAATTCAATGCATGTAATTTTACCGCGGAACCTACCTTTCCTCTTCTGTAGTTTTGCACGATGGCACTTTGCACTTTCCACCTCCCTCTCATAAAAGAAAGATTCTTTTGTGTTGGGGAATCTGAGATTCCTTGACAAATTACTAGGCCCTTGGGAGATGCAGATATTTTGGGAAGCAGTGCCCCCCACTGCTCCCCAACAGACTCTGAGGCTACATCTGCCCCCATCCCTGCCTCCCCACATCCCTACATCTCCCACTCCCATCGGGGGAATTAATCTCTGTACTCTCAGCCCAGTTGTCCTAAGATTATTTATTTCGTCTTATTTCCATAGACCTTTAGAAGATTAAGAAAAAGCAGCTATGTCTCTGATTTCTCACTTGACCCACTTGGTCAGAGAAAGTAAGCCCAAACACCAAGGGATGGTTGAATTTCCGAGATATTCACATGAAACAAACAAACAAACAAACAAAAGTTTGTGGTAAATCTAGAACCGAGGAAGTAGCCTAACTAAATCACTGACTCTCATCTACCTCCCTGTGATATTTAATTCTCCTATACTGTGGCCTTCGACTTGAGTAAAGCTGTTTTAGCTTAATTTTCTTTTGTTTTGTTTTTTCCTATTTACATTAAATATTTGAACAAAAATCACACTATAATAGGTTTTTCTCTTAATGTCATAGTTAAGATGTACCATCTTTGGCCATAGTTAGAGATTTTTGGCAATGGGAATATTTAAGAAATTGAATTGGACAAATGAAATGGATCTTTGTTCCATACGGTGAAAATTAAAAAAAAAAAGAAAGAAACTCTGATGAAAATCCCATGAGTATCAGTAGTAATAGGAATGCACAAGAACAGTGGGTGAGGTGGGGCAGTCTGGCCAAAAGAATACAATGTGGAAGTTTGTTTATTTTTTTTAATTATTTAAAATTTGTAAGTGTTCCTTTTTTTATTTCAAAAATGGTGGAAGTTTCTTACCGTCATTTGAACTCACAAGTGTTTATTCTGCTGCATGTGTAAGCCGTTTAAGGGCCTGTTTGCTTGTGTTCGTACAGAGGGCTGAAAAAAACAGCATGATAACACAGACAGCGCTAATAATAGCATGTTCTGCCATCAAATCATTCAGTAAATCAGAATTAATAACACGTATGTACCAAATAAAACAGGAATCTGTCAGGATATTATTTCCAGCAAAGTCAATGAAAAAACGATGTGTACTGTCATTTTTTAAAGTTTTGAAAAAGATGACATTTTACTTCTCTACCAAAGCAAACAGTTGCAGGTTCTGTACATTTTTTTGGTTTGGTTTTGTTTTTAAAAGCACTCAGTTTTTGATATTTGGGCTAACTGAAGTAGTAAGATAATTTTGTGGCCCCTCGCTCAGAGATTTTACTTTTTCATGTTGACGCACACAGAGCATCGTAAAGGTCGACAAAACCATAATACAGATTTGTATTTATTTAGTCATTTATTATTAATATTTTTAAAGATTGTATTTTTTAAGTAATCTCTATACCCAGCTGAGGGCTAGAACTCACAACCCTGAGATCAAGGGTCACACGCTCCACCGACTGAGCCAGCCAGACACCCCGCATGATACGAGTTTTTAAAAGAATCTTTAATTATCAGCTTTTATAGTTGAGGTCCAGGAAAGCTGCAGTCAGAAAGTGTGTATTAATTACCTGCAGTGTCCCTGCAGGTGTCAGGCAAATGAGGCTCCTGTCCGGGCTCCCTCCTTCACTAGTTCTGTGAAGTTTGCGTGTTTCTTACTGTCTCCAAACCTCAGTTTTCTCATCAGTAAGATGGCACCTCTATAGCATTTACCTTGTAGGGGGTGCATGCATGTGTGTATGCGTGTGTGAGTGTGTGTGTGTGTGTGTGTGTGTGAGAGAGAGAGAGAGAGAGAGAGAGAGTGAGTACGTGCAAAGGAGGGAGGGAGAAAGAATTGAAGAAAATTCTACCTTAAATACACCTTAGCACAGTTAATGTTAACTTAATTTAACTTACTACCTTTTACTATTCTTCATGAAATCTTTTCCAAGACACTTCTGCCCCAAGTTTGGAGGGAGGTAGTTCTAAAAATAGATTTTAAATGGCATGCAATTATTTGTAAGAATAGGATCCAGGCGAAATCTGAAGCTGGTTTGTATGGGGTCACAGTAAAAGTATCCCGGCTGAATGAAGAAAGTGGGGTATGTTTTGTTTTCTCTTCTGCCTTTATTTTGAAGAATGACCTGCAGTTATATTTCTGATGATGTCGGAGATGAGAATCTCTAGCAACCCTTTTTCTAGAAACGTAGTTTTTAAATACTGTTACTTTACCATCTCCCGCTTCCCCAAACCTGATTTTTAAAAATGCCTACTTTGCCTTTTCTCAGACAAGCACTGCTCAGAGAGGAAGTGGTCGTGGTTGGCAGGCTCCCTCCGTGAAAGTTTTGGGTTGGTTGATTTCTGTGGCCTCAGCACCTAAAAGTGCTCTTGTTCACTCAGCTTCAACGGCTGTTGTCATCAGCATCTTGGCAAAGAGGGCACATGGCCTGGTTGCCTAGGACGGAACTGGAAGTCAGAAAGAAAACTCTGTTGTCTCAGCTCTGCACTCTGGCTGCCTGGGCATTTGGGAGCAAATCACATTGTCCTGTCTCTCATGTTCTCTCTGTCTGAAGCAAGTCATGGCACTGGACTGCCTTCCTAGATGCATCCTGAGTCTTCCTTTCTGGGTGTTCGAGAGAGAGAGACGTTGTGAAGGCCAGAGTGTTGAGCAACATACGGCACCTGTCCGCGTCAATGCAGAGGTCGCTCTTCTCCGTTTAACATCAGATAATCCAGCTGGGCATCAGGAATTCGCCGACAGCAAGATCCGGGATATGTTTTGCCAGAACTTAAACCTGAGGGTTACTGTTTATCATTCAAGACTCAGTAGTAATGTATATTTCCCCCTCCCCTCCCCCCCATTTCCTTATCTCCTTTAGACTCCAGGCTCGCATAGCTCATAGGATCCAAGAACTGGAAAATCTGCCTGGCTCTCTGCCACCAGATTTACGAACCAAAGCAACTGTGGAGCTGAAAGCACTTCGCTTACTCAATTTCCAGCGCCAGGTAATACCTTTTCCCCAGCGAATCTGAGATGAAGGAAATAAGCGGAAGTCTGTTCAATATTGTTATAAAGATATAAACTTAGTAAAACTAGTGTGTATTTCCAACCAGCAGCATAGAGCCAAAAGTAATGAAGATGAATTGTTTATTATTCTACTTTTTTTCTTCTGTATATCAGAGACATTTTTTTTTCTCCTATATTACGGTTTCCAAAGTCAGAGTAATGGCATTTTGTTACCATGGATGAAACCTTGAGAATAAATGGTTTAGCTTGCCTTTATGACTCCAAAGAAAAAGATAGAAGGGGGTCGATCAGAGTCTCTTTGTAAACACAAATGTAAAATCCTAGCCATTCCGAATTCTCCTCTGCTGAATTGATAGCCCCTCATTTGTAGAAATACATAGCACTGTTTTCTAACTGCTGATTATTCATCGGAGCCTAAGTTTGAAGCATTTGACCACATCAGGCCCATGTATTGACTAATCAGTGGACTGTTACCTAGTGTTCTTGCTGTGGTTCTTAGTAGTGACTGATTAATAAAAGCTAGCATGGTGATCTGTTTTATAACTGCCGAGTCTGTAGGAGACTAGTGAAATGAAGTAGAGATAGTCTTTACGTTGGTGAGTTTTGCTCTGTGGACCCAAAAGGTGCAGGTCTCCTGGTCCGCACCCTGCCTCGTTTAGCCAAAGGGGAGAAGGGATGCATGCTTGCCAGGCAGGTGGGTTTACTTGGTGAAGGTCTCGGGGCGTGCAAAATGAATTATTAATGAATGAAAGTGGTTTGGAAGTATTGAATTGCATGACTCAGTCTGTTGCGGGATGTGACTAAAATCACAAAGGCACCCCACTTGCTACTGTCATAGGAACTCGGTTGGGAGTACATTTGCCCTATGGGTTATAATGTCGCAGGAGGGTGTCGTGGTGACAGGGTGCTCCTTGGCCATAGCTTTGTGAGAGTAGCTTTCAGCTGAAATTCTAAAAGAAAGAAAATAAAAGTCCCTGAATTCCATTTACTTCCTTTCCTATACGGGACTTCACGAAACGCACTTCATGAAGTGCTTGCTAAAATTTTGTGAAAATAATTAATAACCGAATATATCTTCACAAAATAAGATTATATTCAGATTTGCTTCTCTGTGCTGGACTCTTACCAGTCTCTGATTTTTTTTGCTTGATGGTGTAGAAAAGTCCACCCTCTATGAAATTTTCCCAGTGAATTAACTATAGTTGATGCTGATTTGAGATTCAGTTAGATTATTATTTTAACGTATATGCCCAATCCTTCCCCCACCCCCACCACCCCGGCTGCTACCACATAATGTACAACATGGGTAAGATACTACGTTTATGGTAATCTAAAAAGAAGTCCACGATCTAGTGTGAAATTTAAATATCTTGGAAAGAATATCATCGTTGGGAGTGGAGGAAGCCAAAGCCCATATTTCCCATTTTTCATGTGAAAATTAACATTGAATTAATATTGTTTGAGTACCTGCTGCTACTGTGCATGAACAAGAAGTAACGTTTCTACTCTTTTTTGCAGAGCATCATTAACGTCCATCTTTAGACACAAAGAGAATGTTAGTATGGCACTTAAAATGAAGTAAAATATTTCAGAAGCTCATTAGCTAATTAATACCATTAGAATAATTAAACAGAATGAATTCATTTATTGAACACCCAAGACAGGTTTTGGTTAGTGTTTTTTATAGTGCTGTAAGTTTCTGTTTTTGTTTTTAATCTGAATTACTGGGAAAGAACACTTTTACCGTCTTTGAAAATGCTGCGTGGATTTGGCACGATTTAGTCCCTTCACTTACAAAAAACAAGGCCAACTCCAACGGAGAACCTTGTAGGGACCCCATTCTGCTCCACTAACGGGGAGCAGGGCAGTGGAGGCTGTCCAGGAGCCAGGCCTCTGTTTGGGGAAGCTCTCCCAACGGCTCCCCGCTCCCCCCTTGACCTTGACAGCTGAGACAAGAGGTGGTGGCCTGCATGCGACGAGACACAACCCTGGAGACGGCCCTCAACTCCAAAGCATACAAACGGAGTAAGCGCCAGACCCTGAGGGAGGCCCGCATGACGGAGAAACTGGAGAAGCAGCAGAAGATTGAGCAGGAAAGGAAGCGTCGACAGAAGCACCAGGTATTGGGGGGTGGACTGTGTGGCCCTACATTGACGGACACGCCTGACTGAGCCCTCAGGTGGACTCAGAAGGACTGAGAAATGTACTGGCGAGGGCGGTGGGGACAAACCATGAGAACAGAAAGGTCCCTTGCAACTCCCGTGTTCCAGCCGCCCCATGGGAGACAGGCCAGGCTGGGGAAGCGGGTGGCCCGTCCATGGCACTGTGAGGGGATCAGTGGAGGACCCTGCTTTCTGAATTCCAGGCAGGTGTCTTCTGCATAATCCCATGGCCAGCTGCCACCCGAATGGCCTGGAAAAGAAATGAAGAGAGCAAAACAGTTTTTGGTTTCTTTTTTTTAATTTCTTATTTATTTTTTGAGAGCGAGACACAGAGTGTGAGTGGGGGAGGGGCAGACAGAGAGGGAGACACAGAATCCGAAGCAGGCTCCAGGCTCTGAGCTGTCAACACAGAGCCCGATGCGGGGCTCGAACCTACAAACTGGGAGATCATGACCAGAGCCGAAGTCTGAGGCTTAAATGACGAGCCACCCAGGCTCCCCAAAACAGTTATTTTTATAACGAATGTAAATACAGCCTCCTGGGCTTTTCTGGGGCCCCGTTGGAGGTTTCATAGGGGCAGATTTAAAAAAAAAAATTTTTAGCGTTTATTTATTTTTGAGAGAGAGAGAGTGAAAGAGCGCAAGCCAAGGAGGGGTAGAGAGAGGGGGAAACACAAAATGCGAAGCAGGCTCCAGGCTCTGAGCTGCCAGCATAAAGCCCGGCGTGGGGCTCACATCTCACAAACCGTGAAATCATGACCTGAGCTGAAGTCGGACACTTAACCAACTGAGCCATCCGGGCACCCAGGGGCAGATATTTTAAAATGTTCCTTCCTAGGGGGTTGGAAATATTTTTGATGCAGGATTTGATTTTGCATTAGAAGCCCTATAAGTTGTGTTTGTTTTCTGGTGCTCGATTTAATGCCCCAGCTTCGTTTCATTTGGAAAAAAAAAAAGTTAGATATTCATTGGTACACGTGTCTCCTCCTGTATTTCAAAAGTAGATCTGAATTATGGGCGGCAATTTTCGTGGCTCCTCATCTTATTTCAAGGCACGGTTCTAAGGCGTTTAAGTTAGAGCAGAAGAGGCATGACTTTTATAACCTGGTTCTCACTGAAAATACCCTCCTCCCTCGGGTTTATTTGAGGGTGATGTGCTTTACATTTCATCACTGCTGTTTTGCATGCTTCTGCCAATCCTTGATCCTGCCATTTTCATGGGGCCGTATTTTTTGAGGCCTGAGAGGTTTCGCTTCCACACTGGCGCCCAAACAAACTTTGAGAGCCTTTTTCACCAGCCCCATAGCCCATAGCTCAGCTGCCAGGAGACATCCCAGGGCACCTGTCTCCCAGAAGATTCTAATCGTCCACTCTCATGAAGCCAGAGTGTGTGCTTTCTTGGGCTACGCTGAAACCTCATGGGAAATAGACTTTGAATATCCTTTTCTCCTCTCTTTGGATCCTGTAGGAGTACCTGAACAGTATTTTGCAGCATGCAAAAGATTTTAAGGAATACCATCGGTCTGTGGCCGGGAAGATCCAGAAGCTGTCCAAAGCAGTGGCAACTTGGCACGCCAACACGGAAAGAGAGCAGAAAAAAGAGACGGAGCGTATCGAAAAGGAGAGAATGCGAAGACTGATGGTAAGGGGCTCGCTCGCCTGCAGGGACCCCGGGAAATGGGGGTCCTCACAGGCACCCGTATTGAGAATGGTAAATATGCTATAGGAGGGAGTGAGTAAAAGCGGCTTCTCAAACATGTTAACACGCTCCTTTGAACCTCGTATGGATGGAGTAGGAACATCTTCTCTTTCCTGGACAGCACATACCACGAATCCAGGACCACGGCTGATGAGTCGAGTACTTGCCTGTCCTGGGGCAGCATTGCTGTTCAGATTATAGCTTCTCACATAAAGGCGGGTCGTACAGCTTTCAGGAGTTGTATTTAACAACCAGATCGTCCTTTGTAAAATTTTGCGTCTTTGAGACTCATGATACAGGTTGCTTTGCATGAATGTGTCATGAAGTTATATCTTGGACTCGAAGAAGGTCTGTTTTTTGAAGCCTCTGGTGTTATCCTTTTTTTTTTTTTTTTAATGATAGAAATTTCTCCCTAGCAGTATAAAAAGTGATTTTTAAGTTAATTTTGAAATGTTGCGTTTTTGGTTATAGCTGTGTTATTGTCAAAGGCTACCCACGGGTCATTGCATTTATGCTATTATTTTTTAATGGATATATAAATACAGAAGGGATTGGTTTACATCATTGACCTGGGTGTTTGGTTTTATTGACCATTTATTTTTGGAATTGGACCTCGGAGCGCACCATGGAATTTTAAAAGTGTGTGTGATCTATAATGATACGAGACCTGCAAATTGTACCTGGGACATAATGCCTGAGAATAGGATGGAGATAAAATCATTAGCCTTGGCCCATAATTACGAACCTGGAAAATTCCAAGTGACAAGGCCTTTCTTGGTGTTATTATGGTTTGAATTTTTTTCCCCACTAATTTTGTGGTTTCCAGAGACTAAACACCATGTTTTAAAGAGCCCTGTTTCCAGGTATTACTAAACCTTAGATCTCCTCCAACCTCCCTCTGCTTTTTCGGGAAGGAGACGACTGTCCACGAGATTTCTAACTAGCCAAGGAGGCTGCTTTATAGTAATTTGAGCAGTAA
Organism: Panthera uncia; assembly: GCF_023721935.1. Classification (NCBI taxonomy): domain Eukaryota; kingdom Metazoa; phylum Chordata; class Mammalia; order Carnivora; family Felidae; genus Panthera; species Panthera uncia. The sequence continues at coordinate 9,091,168 of NC_064807.1, read as the reverse complement.
GCGGTCAAAATTTGTCTGATTCAACTGGAGTGAAACTATATTAGAACTTCAGTAACAGATTGGTTTGACACTAATGATTAGGCATTTGCAAATCATTAATTTTTGCAATTAAATGATGGAATATACAGATAACAGGGAAACTGCAGTTTTTATCACTCTTTCTTCAAGTGAGATCAACCATAACCAAAAGCAATTAGAGTTATAATAGCATTTGAGGTTCACACTCATCCACAGGGCAGACAGCAGCTAGACTGGGTTATAAAACGGCTGTCACTCGGGCACATGCTGGAGTGGTGCCCCTGGACCAAAGATCCCCAGCTTTTCCGTAGAGTGGAAGATTTTGTGGTATGTCCCTTTTTATCCTGCGCGTCACACGAGGAAAATATTTTGAGCTGTCCTTTTTATTGGGATGCATAAAAGAGATTTCTCTTGAAATGGCCCAGAGTACATCAGAGTTTTTATTGCATTTAACCTCATAATGTTGCTTAATGGGAGGTAGAGGTGGAAATTACTGTACCTGTTTTATTACCCAGCAGTATCAGACTCCAGGTGCTAAATGACTCGCCTCTAGTCACGTAGGCCCGTCGCACCGTGCCTGTCACTGACAAAACTCCCCCGAATTTGACTTTTCCTATCAGCTGCGGTGTTTGTGATGCTTTTACTAATATGAAGTTATACTTACTACACTTAGAGTCCATTGGAGTCTTTGCCATTAGAAATACTTACTGAACTATTTCTGAATGAAGAGATCTTATGTCTGGAATTTGCTTCAGGACACTCTAGCTTGGGACTGGGGAGAGAACTTGAGGGAAGGGTAGCCGTGAAAAGGGAGTCCTCGTGAGTTAATTCCTGTTGCTTGGTGTTGGTGATATGAGAGATTATACTCTCCTCTCTGCTTTCACTTGTTTTTGAAAATTTCCAGAATACAAAGTTAAGGATACACTTTGGATGACGGATTCTCAAATTTTATCTCTGTGTGTGTGTGTGTGTGTGTGTGTGTGTGTGTTTGTGCACGCGCACAAAGAACCTTAGAAGAGCAAAGAGCTGACTTTGAGGACTTGCTCGCACCACATAAGTAGTGTGGTTCGGTGTCCTGACTGCTACAAGCCTGCGTGTCCTGGGACGCAGGCATGGCGCCCCCAAGCGCACCCCAGACCCGGATTGTGCGCCATAACTCGCACAGCATGGATCCTTAGGTTGCCCGCACTCACCACCGGTCAGAGTTCAGACCATGAGGGGGGCGGATGAGCGGCAGATGGAGTCGTCTGCCAATCTTTATGGCGCCCTGACCGTGTTCTTCTTTCCTTAATAGGCTGAAGATGAAGAGGGCTACAGAAAACTGATTGATCAAAAGAAAGACAGGCGTTTAGCTTACCTTTTACAGCAGACTGATGAGTATGTGGCCAACCTGACCAACCTGGTTTGGGAGCACAAGCAAGCCCAGGCCGCCAAAGAGAAGAAGAAGAGGAGGAAGAGGAAGAAGGTGAGCGCCCTAGTGAGTCAGAGGAGAGGAGTGTATGGTCAGGAGCCAGTCCAGGGCCCTTTAATACATTCTCCTGGGGCACCTGGGTGGCTCAGTCGGTTAAGCATCCGACTTCGGCTCAGGTCATGATCATGGGTTCGAGCCCCGAGTTGGGCTCTGTACTGGCAACCCAGAGCCTGGAGTCCGCTTCAGATTCTGTGTTTCCCTCGCTCTCTGCCCCTCCCCTGCCCATGCTATGTCTCTCTCTGTCTCTTAAAAATAAAAGAACTTAAA
>NC_064807.1:8952421-9089312 GCF_023721935.1 Panthera uncia | reverse complement strand
GGTGTGTGTGTATATATATATATATATATATATATATATATATATTTACTCGTTACTGCCCTAGTGGAAGACTCAGATATTTGAGTTGCAGAAAATGCTTACCCAAAACAGGCACGGTGTCAAAGAGGTGATGAGGCACACCAGACCACAGGTCGGAGATGAGGGTGTAGCCAGTAGGATGTTCCAAACTGTAACGGTTCTGTCCATACTTTCACGATCCCGTACAGTGTTGAAATATCAAGTGTATACGGTCAGTAAAAAAGGGAAAGATGTGAGGGCACAGAAGTATTTGCTTAAGTTTAATGCCAGTGTGGTAGGGCGATGGAAATTAAGAAGGAATGCAGAGTACAGATGGAAAGAGCCTGAGAAAGATGTTAAGAGATGGCCTTGGGGTACTTTCGAAACAGATTTCAGTCTGTTTATTTGAACGGGAGACAGTGTCAAAGTGGTTCCTTCATTCAGTTCAGCTGCCCTGGTGTCACAGTAAGGTGAGTGTCTAAGGCAGGGTTTTAGGTTATTACAGAGAACAGTAAATAGTTTTATGTACAATATAACCTAGTTATATTGCACAGAAAGTGAAGAGTAAGATTTAGAATTTCTGCCCTGCAGATATTGTATCTTGATTCAAGGGCAACCTGCCAGTGTAGACCTGTGAATACAGATCCTCTCTGAATCCTGAGTGGTCTGGTGATTTGGTTCTTGGTTCATGTTTTGTTTTCACGGCACACCCTGATTGGCCTGGACACACACACCAGCAAGAAACAGGAAGTCTCGGCCAGGGCTGTGAGGATTGAAGATTGGTGCCATTTAATCATTTATTCTGTGCACTGAATAATTGAACGCAATGTTTTTCAAAAAATAATTAATTTCATGGCTCCTGAATTCCCATCCCTGCTTCATAATTAAGGAGGAGAAATAAATGATTGAGAAGGTGCCTTCTTGCACCTGACTTCTTTAGTAGAAGATAGCTTCCCGCATTGTGAAGAGTGCGCAATGACTCAGGGCTTCGATTTAGACATTTCGTCGGTGAGCGATCCCTCATTTTCTTGTCAAGGTGGCATTATAGACTCTGCAGAATGCCAGCTCCCAGTTTCTGACTTCAAAAGACGCTTTTAGAGTCAGAGAAAGGCACATGGGCAAACAGGTAGAAAGAATTCTGTAACATTCCACAAGGGGACCCCGTGAAACGGCAGTTTTCGTTTTTCCTAGTCCGGAGCTGTGTTTTGCAGAAGTGGCCAGGTAAAGGTCACTGTTGGTGTTCGTAGCAGTAAAATTCAAATTCTACTTGGTGTGTGTGTGATGTAAAAGCTGAAGGGTCCCCGAATTGAGCTTCTGGCTTATAATTAATGGATTCCTGCCATGGTATTAGATTGTTATATCATCGTAGGCAAAGAAAGATCTCTAACTGAGTGATGGGGATTATGCCTTTATTTTTGTGTTAATCTGTATAGAGCGGGAACCTGTCACACTATTTTTCACGATGCTGCCAACTTTGCATGATCTATAGATTGGCTCTCTACTTCCAAACTCTTAGCTTCAGTTTTGCTGATAGCATTTATTCTTTTCTCTTTTATCTATTTGTTTGACGAGTATCAACTGAAGCTAGGCAGCGGGCTACACGTTGGGGGAGAAAGAAGGCGATGGCCAGGAGAAGCACACGTGCCTTCTCAGTTCCATCAGAGAGCGAGAGGCAGGTAGACATTAATCAAATATGCAACCAGGTACATAATGATAAACCACGATGAATGCGGAAAAGGAAGCCCCAGGAGTCAAATTGGGGGCGGGGACTGGTTTCCTGGCAAAAGAATAATGGATACCAAAGCAACTCCCTCCTGTCTGCCTGGTGGGAATCTCTGGGTGGCTCTGGCTGGTTATCTCACATGATTGAATGTGCAGAACCATTAGTTGATCATCAGCCCTCTGCCTCCTTCCCGGTGCTCTGTCAGGATCCCCAGCATTTGAGCACACCCTGCCCTCAGCAGGACTGGGGAGGACCTGCTGTATTTCCTTCCGGGGCCATCTTGCTGGGACAAATGGGATAATGGAGGAAACAAAGAAACCAGGCTCCTTCCTGAAACCTGTCTCTTTCCTGGGGCTTTGAGACTTCTTTCAAAGCAAGTTACACAATTGCCGATGCACCTTTATTCAAGTGCAAAGCAAATGGATGCTTTCAAAAGCTGATTATTTGACAGTTTGGATTATCTGCAGTTCTTCTTCCCTCCATTAGAGTGAATGATTGAGATGGCTCCTTCCAGCTTCTCTGCTGGGGAGGAAGGCTGTGTCCTGAAGCTTAAAAGTTCTGCGCTGACCCTTTGAGAAAGCATTTTTCCAAAGAACAGTATTATGCTGTACCTGTCTGCAGTTGGTTTGTTCGTTTGTTTGTTTTTAATGAAGTAAGGCATCAATAAGCCTTTATTTTGAGAAAGCCTTCTTTACCCAGTGGACCAAGAACATTGTGCTATAGCAACAGGTATAGGACCACTCGGCTACAGCTGACTGTATCTACACTCTTGTAGATGAGTGTGGTTGACCTTGTAACTTAAATGGAAAGGGATCGATTTTTTTTTTTTAATTGCCCCAATGTAACAGAGAAGTTCTCTCTCTTTCTGGTGGAGTTTATTGTGTTTCCTTGCTGTTGGTAAACAGGAGAGTGGGTTTTCTTTAACCTGCCTTGACCATGTTTGCTTCTCTCTTCTCACCATCAGAGCTGCTGCTGTGACGTATAACATTTATAAATCATTCTGGAGCTTCTCCCTGTGGGTCTGGTCTTCCATGAATGCCCTTGAGGTGGAGGAATAGGAAACGAAATACATGTATCTACCTAGGTGTTAGAGGAGGCATAATTTGTAAAGTATGGAAATATCTAATTATGTGAAACCAGTCTTTGCAGTGTGACAAGATTAATGTACTCTGATGTGCACTCTGCATGACCTTGAGGTCTCTGTCCCCTGCCATGATCGTTCTCTTAACATCTGCTGGGTGACTACAAGGTATAAAAGGGCATGGGGCTACATAAGGCCACCAGGGTGTGTACAAGTAGGATTGAGCATACTAGAGTAGAAAATTGAGCCACTGTCTAATAAATCACATTAGTCTGCAGACTTTTAAATTTCGTACAAATTTGCTTTCATTCCCTTATAGAGTATTTCATTAAAAGACCTATTACCTCGTGCTTCAGTCTCTGGATCTGTAAGAAGGTGATAGGATTACATGGTAAAGTGTATCTAAAGCATTTAGTGGGGCCCCGGGCAGCTCAGTTGGCCGAGTGTCCGACTCTTGATTTCTGTTCAGATCATGATCTCAGAGTTTGTGAGATTGAACCCTGTGTTGGGCTCTGCCCTGACAGCACAGAGCCTGCTTGGGATTCTCTGTCTCTTTCTCTCTCTTTCTCCGTCTCTCCCTCTCTTTCTGCCCCTCCCCTGTTCTCTCTCTCTCTCTCTGTCTCAAAATAAATAAGTAAACTTAAAAAAAAGCATTTAGAGTATACCCTGGCACAGAGTAAGTGCTCAGTTAGTATTAATTATTTTATGAAACAATTTTGCAGTATAAATGTAGGATAGTAATTGTTGAAATGTGGTTATAGTTGTTTTTTTTTTTTAAATAAAATCTTCTCTTTCCCCATGCTGTATGTTCTCTGTGATATCGAGAGAATAACTGGCTACTTTATGTATGTATGTATGTATGTATGTATGTATTTTAGTTAGGAGCAATTAGGTAAGATGTCTTTTGGGACAGTGACAGGTTCTTTGCCTGTTGAGGCATGTAGTAGGAAGTGAAGATTTATTCTTTGTGGTGGACCCTGCCTATCTCTCTCTCCCTAGCTCCTACAAAGAGAATTTTTTAATCATAAAGCCTCTAATTTACGGTGGTTCCTGGTGGTAATAAGGTGGCCCTTGCAGGGCTTTAGAGTTCTTCCTTCAGCTGTGGTCAGGAGCCCATGCCAGCCATCCCCAACCTCCCTCACCCAACCTACTGTCAAGACACGTGGTCATTTCACAGGCTCAGCTTCCCGAGCTGTTGACTTCAGGCCAAAAATAAATATTTAATTCCCTCTTCCAAAGTCTTTCGATGGCGTGTATACCAACAGAACTACACCCTTGCTATTAATTTGTGACATTTCTTGGAAACTCAAGATGCTAATAAGAACCGTCCAAATCCCATGGGGCACTGTTGGGTCAAGTACCTTTTCCATCGTAGTGTTCAGTTTTCCTTCCAGAAGTTCTTTAATTCTCTTTCTCAGAAGACACTGTTAGGAGTAAATCTCAGGACCGTGACATATTGGAGGGGGAGTGTTTCTGGCACAGCATACCACATTGGTCAGTATGGTAAGAGGAAATGTGTTTTCATCCTTTTTAGATATCAACAAATCAGAAAAACCTGTTGGTATAGTTTTTGGTGAAAAGAGGCATCAGATGCAAAAGTATAGTAATATTGTTGAGACACTTGTTTTAAATTCAAGCCGCTCTCCACTTCTTCTCAATTCTTCTGTCTCTCCTGTTTCTCCCCCCTCCCCCCAAGATGATGATGTACCCCCACGAGGACAATTTCACAGGTCAAAGAAAAGTTCTAAGAAATTCTGGGCATCTGAGTGTAGGGATTGTGGTCAAGGTAGGTGAATGCAATGCCAGCGTGATTAGATTAATTTGATTAGCTCAGTATCAAAATGGGTGAAAACTGAAGTTTGGATCAGAGTCCTGCTGAACTGGATTGACCAGTTACTTGAGTCAAAAATGTTGGAGTTGGTTTTCTCTGCAGAGTACAAGCACAGTAATGTGCAGTTGCCTGTTCATTTGATATTCTTGGGTATTTTTTATTGCTTGATCACCTATCTTAATGCTCAAAGGTCCACTTAAATGACAGTAAAAATAACCCAAGTGGTTTCTGAAAGCTTAGGTTTCCGCTGAAACAGAATGAGTCTGTACGATGCCAACGCTCTTGAATGTTGTTTTAGCATAGTGTAACAACACCTGCTGGGGGATAAAATGCATTCGCTTCATCATACAAATTGTAAAATTGTGAAATATTTGGTAGAACACCGTTTCTTTACAGATCGAGGCCGTTCGTGGCCTGTGTTGGGGTAGTGCTGTGAAGGAAGTGCCCCGCTGAAGTTTATTTTCCTGGGTGCGGGCTTACACAGGATTTTCACATGTAGGGATTCCTTGGCCTCTTTGCACCCATTGCCAGTTATCTCACATAGCTTCTGCAAGGAAAACAGGTAGCAGTGCACACAGCTTGGTGAACATTCCTAAGTGGAATTTCCAAATTGCCATTGGCCTTGGGCATTGGGAAGCCACACTGTTTTTAGTTGTGAGTAATTTGTTCCGTATCCCCTTCCATCACTAGGTGAATTACACTCCTTCCTCCCTCCAGCAAGCATAATTTGTCCCCAATGTTTTGCAGGTTGGAAGAAGCCAAGACAGGGTCCTTTTAGTCCTGATTAATGGATGAACTACAGTGTTGTAGTTTTTTTTGTAGTTTTTTTGTAGGATTGTTTTGTTTTGTTTTGTTTTTAATCGATGGAGAAAAAAAAGCTCAGGCATCAGCTGGTAATGTAGGATGTGTTTGTAATCATGTGATGGAGATAACTGTATATGAAGGTTCCTCAACTGGTGGGAGACCATGGTAGCACCAAGAGCAATCTGTTTGGAGTTAACATTGAACCAAGAAAAGGGATGTTTTGTGGGATTATTTATTTACTTATTTATTTTTGTGGGGGGTGGGTGGCCAAGATAAAGCACCAGTGTCATGGGAGATCCAGAGATCATCAAACTGAAAGAATCCAAAGCATGATGGGAGAATGTGTTGTCTCTTGCCATAGAGTAGACTGCCACCTGGCTTCCACCTTGTGTAATAGCAGCAGGATTGGGTATAAATTCAGGGCGTGCCAGTTCTGTGAGGAATTGCGTGTGTGTTCTTACCTAATTTTATGGTTTGCAAATACATTGGCATGTAATTACAATAATGATGATTCATTGAGTGTGTGCTAAGTGGATGCTTCTTTATTATTATTAATTTTGGTGCTTCCCTTCCTTCCTTCCTTCCTTCCTTCCTTCCTTCCTTCCTTCCTTCACCAAATATTTACTTAGTACCTTTTACGTGCCAAGACCCCTTGTCAGTGTGGGGATATACGTGTGACAAAACAGACAGAAATCCCTGAATTCATGGGATGAACCTTATGAAGCAGTTTTAGGCAGTGCTATAACCAGTGTCACAGACATAAAGGAATAGTCTTCAGACAGTCATTGAAACTTGTGCGTTGTGGAGGTTGATGCTAGGAGTATATATGTATATAACAGTATATAATGGAACACTGGATTGTACGTACTGAAATAGCGATCCTTTCCTGCTTCAGCCCCATGAGGGAGGGACTGTTACTGTCCCTTTTTTACAGAAGAGGGAAGCACGACGGAGATTTGCTCAAGATCACATAGCTCAGATCTCTTGTTCTTAGTGACAGAGCTGGGGATTCAAACACTGGTGGTCTAATTCCAGAACCAAATTTTTTAAATCTAATCTTACATTGCCTCTTGAATTCGATATTATTTTTAAAATGAGTTTAGAGGATTTAAAATAAAGGACGGGCCTGATTGTGAGGCAGTTTTTAGATAACACTCTAGCTAGTCAAAGCATATTCATAGAAGAGTATCCTTTAGAATGGTTTTGATTCTATTATTTATGGTCCTTCAAGCTTTTTAATGTACTATTCATTGAAATGGTGATCCAGTTCCACTCACTAGATATTGGAAATTGGCTTATTCATTGTCTCATTTGATTTTCTTTGTTGGCCAAATTTGTAGCTTATTTCTGATTTGTATGGAAAGAATGGTGGGATTAATTGACTTTCTCCCATTAATTAAAACAGTCGCCTGAGTGTAGTGCCCGAGAATTCCAAAATTGGAACTCTTAGGGGCTGGTCACATGGGAGGTTTTTTTTCTGGGCTTTTCTGCCATTGTTCTCTATATCCTTCGCCAAGATATAGAGCCTGGTGTCTTTTTTGACGCTCATCACTCCTTTGGAGTGTAAATGTTTTTCACGTTGGGGCAGCATACATAGAATATTAAATTCTTGGGAAATCATAACCAAAGGGAGCATTTTATTTCCTGCTCTTTGGTAGAAGCACTGCATTTTTTTTTTTCATGCCCTTTGCTTTGGCATACCTACGTACATGTATTCCTTGTAAGACAATTTTGAAAGAACTTCCCCAAAATTTCAAACGTTTATGGGATCTGCATTTCTTCAGTATGGACAAAGGGTTGGATTTTGAACATTGCCTCTCAAAGCTGTTTTGTCAAGAGACAATTGAGTTATTTTCATGGAAAGCAAAAATGTATTATATAATCAATGCCTTAAGTAAACAGAGTAGAGTTAATATCGATTCTGTATCATTATATATATTTTTAATTAACTAAAGAGCCCAGGGGAGGAAAGCTCATTTTCTTAAATGTCTTGATAAAGGAAATGACTAAAGTTGTTTTTTGGGTTTTTTTTCCTCACACACGAAGAGTATAGCTTTCCAGCAATAACTTTCAAATAAGGATTCTGAAAAGGTGATGGAAAAGATTTCCCTTGTCAAAGAGGTTGTTATAAATGTAAGAAATTTGAGACTCTTCTGTGTTTATTGCAGATGAGACTCTCTCGGGTATGCCCCAAATGTGACATAATCCTCGCTTTTCATTTAGGCTGTCTTTGAGGCACATGGAGGTTAATGGACTAAGATATTGAAATATTTAAGAAATGGCAGGTGACGGAATTTGTCATGAGATCACAGTATCTGTATCACATTTGCTCCTAGTACCCACCATAGAAATACTGTGTATTATGAAAAGCCGATTAGGTTGAATGGAAAACATCCAGAGAGCTCACAGGATTGTTGTACAATTCTGTGTTTTTATGACCCAAGAGCGGTTCCGAGTTTATTCGTGATGGACGTTTTTAGAAACCTTGCCAAGGAATGTGGAGCCAGTTACATCAGGATTTGTCTTCCCAGTGCCAAACAGGGGAAGGACATTCCACGTGCTGACCTCAGCCCTGATGTTCTCATACCTTCAGCATTTTGGGTCCTGGAAGACTCGACCCACAAATCTTTGGTGTGTGCCAGCCTTGAATCATACATGGCTTTCAGTAACTCCCCGCAAGTTGCCCGTGAAAGACACACCTTGTCTCAGACAGCGAAGAGAAATACAAATGAAAGGCATTAACACGTAAGCTTTGTTGGATGATGATGAGTGGCGATGAAGTGCTTTTTTATACCACAGCGTTGCCACAAAGTTCTTCTTGTAACCTTCTTCTTGATTCACGTACACCTGACATCTTGACCTTGCTTTGCAGAAGGCCGAAGAGATTGCCGAGGGTGGAGAGTCTGCCCTGGGACCAGACGGAGAGGTGAGGCGTTTTGCACCCATTTCTGCTCTGTTCTGCTCCGTGAGTCCCCACCATGCCCTACGGCACCATTTTCTGTGAATACCAACGTTATTTTTACTCAGCTATTCATTTCTAAGTAAAAATAGTAGTACATTAGCATAGTTGAAAATTAGAATAGCATAAAAGGGATATACTGGAAAGGCATCTTCCGTCTCAGACGAAGTTTCTTGTGTACCTTCTGGAATCTTCTGTGTACCTATATGTTTATGAATGTATAGCATGTGTGTAAGAACCTTAAGTGATTGTATAATTGCATTTCCCCAGTAAATGATACAGAAACATAAAATATGACCCAGTTTCCTTAGTGTATTACTAATTTGAAATTATGAAACTCCATAAACAATTTACATATTTGGTTAACTTATTTTTTGACATTGCGTGTAGGTTTATGATAGGGCTTCTATGTGTGGAGTCATCAGCACATTCCTAAATGTTATTTCCTAGGATTTTGAAAATTCTCCTGAATCATGAGAACACAATTACTTATTTATTGGACTTTTTTTTCTCCGAAAACTCAAAGTTCTCTGCCAGTGATTCACATGAGGAGGTATACATACCGCTCTCCACAGCCGAATGGGAGGGAGTATGTTTCAAACTGTCTTCTCTCATGGATTCTGATAAACCTGCTTGGGGAACCCTTCTAGAATCACTGTACATGGGAGGCGTACTCTGAATGTGAACATCCTGGATCCAGAGAAAAAGGTTGAAACCACTATTCTGCGCAGAAACTTCTTGAACAGTAAATGTGGCTTAACCACTGTAATCTATCACAGGGAAAGAAAGGATGGGGTTAAGAGTCTAACGTGTAAGGCCCTCTCAGTGGGCCATTCTAGGGGAAGAATACCATATATTGGAGCACTTAGAAACCACTCTGATTTGTAATAGCCCCCAGCCTTACCTGAGCATGCCTCACAAGGGTCTGTAACTAACAAGCACACAGGGAGAGATTTAACGTGTTAGCGGGACAATGCTCTTACCTCTTATCATCTCTTGGGAAAATTAGCCACTGCTCTTGGGCTTGTGACATGCACCTTTTTTTTTCTTTTAATCTCGACACATGTGCATTCTGTTTGCTCAAGTTGGCAAAGTGGACATCTTGCTCAGTTTGTTTTGAAATCATGTTCTTACACTCTGCTGTGCTCATTCAGTGCTTTTTGCCAAAGATCTAATTCCAGCTACGGTGATTCCCAATATTCTTTGAGGCATGACATAAGAATGAAAAAGCTATATTATAATAGTTCAAGGTAACGTAAGCTGACTTTTCCAAGGGAGGCGATAGCGACTGGTAGGTCTTGATCACATGGGTGTGTAGATGACCTTTCACATTAAAGAGAAAGAAACGTCGTGCGTGCAAAGTAATGGTGTTCACATGCATCGCTTTAGCACACATAAAAGAAAAACAAAAAAGACAGTTTGGAGTAATCCTTTTCTTTTTTTAAAGCTTATTTTGGTTGATAATCATAACATATTGTTTTTTATTCTTACAGTGTTTTCTTAAAGGAGAAGGGAGAAAGAACTTTTTTTTTCTGGTCATTTTTAAAAAAATTTTTTTAAATGTTTATTTTCGAGAGAGACAGAACACACGTGGGGGAGGGGCAGAGAGAGAGGGAGACACAGAATCCAAAGCAGGCTCCAGGCTTTGAGCTGTCAGCACAGAACCCAACGCGGGGCTCAAACCCACAAACCGTGAGATCCTGACCTGAGCCAAAGTCGGAGGCTCAACCAACTGAGCCACCCAGGCGCCCCTCTGGTCATTTATTATAAAGATACGTAAGATAAGCTACTGTATACTGTTTTTCCTACCATTTATATTTAACTTCAATTAAGAACAATTTAGGAAAAATCCTTTGGAATTGATAAGTTCTCTAAATATTGAATTTTATTACCTTTAAGGAGATAGATAACTTGAGGACTCCTAAAACATCAAGCATTTCCAAACCAACAATGTCTGGCCTGGGGGTCTGCTCCTAGAGGTGACGTCACCCTGTAATGAGTTGCACGCATTTGCATAGGATTACTCCATTTTCACGCCTCTTAAAAAAATTTGTTCTCTGAAGTAGGTTGAATGCAGCCTCTGCAATTTCATTTTTTTCTCCTAATGTTCTGAGCAAGCCATTTTTCATTGAGAGCCTAATAATGAACTTCAGCTGAGTCTTGGCCCGTTCGCCAGGTTTCAGATGAGCAGAGCTTTTTGCTTTAAAATCCTACTCCTAGCACCCATGGCTGCATTAGATGCCAGGCCATTTGGTTCTGCAGAAGCTTAGACTGGCCCCTCATGAGGTGACAGTACCTTTCTCTGTTCCTGTTTTCTCAGAAACCATGACTTTGCAATAGTTGTTATCTGGGGAAGTATTATCTGGGGGTTGAGGGTTCTGAGTTGCAAATGGCAAAAATCAACCCTGCCAGATTTAAGTGAGAAGAGAATATGTTAATGGGATATTGGGTAATTCATTGGATCTCCAAGAAAGCCCGGAGAACATGCCTCAAGGCTACAGCCAGCGTTGAGCTGAACAGCTCGACAACGAGACCTATGGCTGACGCTGGGAGTCGGGCAGGAGCTCCACAAGGCCACTTGCTGTGCTCTGCCCTCCCTCCAGCATGCCTGTTTCTGCCGGCTTCCCCAGCCTTCTGGGTCCCTATACAGAGCCTTGGTGAGTGTGTCCGGTGGATGGAGCTGAGGTCTTGTGCTGGTAGCCTTGCTGTAAGAGAGGCTGGTGTTTTCAGCTTCTTCAGTAGGAGGTGGTATTCCACTTCCTGCCAGGATTCCATAGGTGGTGAACTTTCCATTCACAGAAAAAGGGTTCAGATGCTGGGCAGCCAAAAGGCTGAGAAATGCCCAGCACAGAATTGGGAGGCTGTGTGAACACCAAGCGGTGATGTGTATTTTTTTTTTCTCCTTTCTAGCCCATAGATGAAAGCAGTCAGATGAGTGACCTCCCTGTCAAAGTGACTCACACAGAAACTGGCAAGGTCCTGTTTGGACCAGAAGCACCCAAAGCAAGTCAGCTGGACGCCTGGTTGGAGATGAATCCTGGGTATGGCCTAAAAGCAGAAATACTGGGGGAGGGGGCACCTGGGAGGCTCAGTCAGTTGAGCGTCCAACTTCAGCTCAGGTCATGATCTCAGAGTTCGTGAGTTTGAGCCCCGCATCAAGCTGTCTACTGTCAGCACAGAGCCTGCTTCAGATCCTCTGTCCCCCTCTCTCTGCCCCTCCTGCGTGCTCTCTCCCTCTCTCTCTCTCTCTCTCTCAAAATAAATTGAAGCAAGCAAACAAATAAAAAAGCCAAAAAAACAATAAAGCAGAAGTACTGGCCTCCTTTGACTTCTTAGAGTTTTGTGCTCCTTTTACAATCTTAGAACTAAAACAGCATGACCTTTACCGATCTGGTTAAAGTTATTTCACCTGCATCTGTCATTTGTGCATAGAACATGCTAGTTAGGTCACGGGTGTACATATTGTCTTATAGTTTAAAAAACTAAGCCCCCTCTCGTTCCCACTCCTTTTCCTGTAGTTACGAAGTCGCCCCCCGATCCGACAGCGAAGAGAGTGATTCTGATTACGAGGAGGAGGTATGTAGTCACCTGTGTTTAGAGTGTATGGGTTTGAAAATTAATGGGGGAGGCACCCGTGTCTGTCGGTCGCGTCTTCCTCCAGTGTTGGCCTTTGGGGGACGCCTGGGGCTGAGGGATGAGCCAAAGCCGTGATGGCACAATCCCCACGGTACAGTGACCTCTCGGGGGCTCGTGGCCAATGGGGAAATTTGGTGAATTCTAAATTTATATGAATCCAAGAAAACAGAAGCTGACATTATGTTGGAGGGGACAGAACGGTCTTTTGGGGAGAATTGGAGATGGTTTCCTTTGGGAAGGCAGCGCCTTGCCTTACCTGGTTTGCACTGAGACTTAGTCGCCTAAAGGTTTCTGCAGTCCTGTAAGCCTTAGAGTGTATTTGCAGTCAAACACCTGGAGACTTAGACGAAAGGGCAACATGGGCTTGTTTGAATGAGGTTATTGACCCTCTTGGTTTCTCTTTAAACATGATTCTGGTTTGAATTCCTTGGATATACCCATGACCCAAGGAGAAGCATGTTTCTCAGTCTCTTGGAGGGAGCAGTCAGGACATCTAGAGCCTGAGATGGTAATTTTGGACACTTTTAACAGAACTTAAGAAATAATAGTAAAGGTTTTTTTTTTTTTTTTTTTTTAGATCAACTGCGAAATGCTTAATAATTACAAATAGGAGGGTTAAAAGAAGACTTTTATCTCCTTTATGAGAGCATTGTTATTGAGTGGTCATTAATTCTGTTTGCCAGCCTTGGAAGAATGTTAGTTCAGAAAGTGCTGTGGCATAGATCCACAGACTGGGTCATATAGCTCACCAGAGTTTTAAGACAATTGTCATTTTCTTCTGTTTTGTGGCCCCCCCCCCATTTTTTCCCCAAAGGAATCTACCATGAACACTTGTTAACTTTTACAAAGAGGAAAAAATAATAAAAGTTATGTTGAGGAAAAATAATAAAAGTTATGTTAAAAAAAAAAGAAGCACCCCATTAAACTGCTTTAGGTTGCATGCTATTTATTTCTTATAGGCCACTTTTGTTCCAAGGCCTTTGAAGCTTACAAAATCAATTTTAAAAATGTTTCTTGTTTACTCGGATGAGTGTGTCCATAAGTGACCCATTGGAAGCATCTTGTCATTGAGTAAGAGAACCAGGGAGGGACAGAGATGAGATACAGTAGGCTGCTGAACCCCCAGCTATCAGCCCAAGACTGACCCCTGCAGACAGCTCTAGGCAGCCGGGAATAGAGTGAACTCTGACCCAGGGGTCTAGAAACCCTGAGTCCTCATCTTGGGTCTCCCACTCATGGCGAGTCATGTTCCCCTCAAAGAACTTCATCCCTTGCCTGGAAAACGAAAGACCTGTACTGCCTCCTCGCCGGACCCCCAGCATCTCAATGATCTGTTGTCCTAGGTTTGATTGTCCGTGTTAACATCATGTTAACATGATGATATGAACATATGTCAGTTCATATGTTTTCATGCAGGAGTTGTGGGAAAGCATTATTCTCTTGAAACCTGCTTTTAAAGAATTTCTCCTGGACTATCTAAAGGGCTGAGCCTTCAACACCAGTGGTTGATAGTGCACATAATGGCTACATAGCAAAGCTTTCAAACACATCAGCAGATCATAGTACACAGTTGAGAGGTGGAGATAGTGAGTCCTTTGCCAAGGTATTGACAGTTTTAATCTAAATTCAGAAATATGTGATAGGAAGTAGTCACAGAAGGCAGTGTGTTCACAAGCTCCAGCCCCTCTACCTTGAATGCATGGGGGACGACTGGCATTATCAGAGAGCATTTTTATGAGAAGGATCATAGCAAGCCTCTAAAGTCTTGCTTTGGAGAGGAGGCTCTAGAATGTTTCTAAGTGAGAGAAGATACGGTCTGCAGGACTCTGATAACCAAACAATGATAAATACCCATCTGCCATGACTTTTCCATATTCATTCTTGGGAGTGAGTGTTCTAAGGGATCCTCAGAGGGTTTCTCTTATTCTCTTATTCAATGATTTAAACAGAAATGGAATGGCGTATTGCCTGGTTCAGGTAAGTATTACATTTACTTCCTCCCTTAATTGTGTTTCCTCTGTCTGTGAAGTTGAGTACCACCCAGTCGCTTTTCAGAAAATGCCTACCGTCGAGGTTCCCTCACGAAAGTGGACTCTTTCCTGTGTCTTTGTTCCCTCCCCAGGATGAAGAAGAGGAGTCCAGTCGGCAGGACACGGAAGAGAAAATACTTCTGGATCCAAACAGTGAAGAGGTTTCTGAGAAGGATGCCAAGCAGATCATTGAGTGTGTATCGCTCAGTTTTCTCCCTTGTCAGTGTGTTTCAGGAGGATTGTGCTTTATGGATTTTCTTGTAGAAAATTTTGTTTAAGGAAGGAGGCCGACCGACCTTACGCCCACACCCCACGTGAAATGAATGTGGCGACTGAGGTCACCCACCGAGCTTTGGGGGCTCATCTCCTTCCTTCCTCCCAAATCCCCATCTGCAGCTCAGCATCACTCCTGGGCTTCTCCCCGACCTTGGCCTTCGGTGCCAGGACTGAACTGATCAGACCGGCCCTACTAGCTGGCTGCTCGGCTGCTCTTCCCACCTTGACACTCACCCTGAGCCCGCCCCCCCCCCCACCCTGTGAGAAATGCCATTCCCTCCTAGTCCCCGTTAACCCCCGTCCTGCCCAGTCTCCGCAGCACCCCAGGACCCCTCAGCGCCCTCTTCTCCCGGTGTTCAATTGCTGGCTCCATTCTTCACCCCAGCCATCCTCTGTGTCGGCACTTTGCTTGTGTAGCTCTAATATTAAGAGAAACCTTGGAGGAAATAATGTGCAAAATACAACATCTAAAAAATTTTTTTTAATATTTATTTTATTTTTGAGAGAGAGAGAGAGAGAGAGAGACAGAGCGAGAGTGAGGGAGGTGCAGAGAGAGCGGGAGACACAGATTCCAAAACAGGCTCCAGGCTCTGAATCGTTAGCACAGAGCCTAATGCGGGGCTCAACCCATGAACCATGAGATGACCTGAGCCAAAGTCAGATGCTTAACCAACTGAGCCACCCAGGTGCCCTGCAAAATACAACATTTATTTATTTATTTATTTGTTTATTTGTTTATTTATTTATTTATTATTTAAACATTTATTCATTTTTTGAGAGACAGAGAAGAGAGCACAGCAGGGGAGGGGCAGAGAGAGGGGGAGACACAGAATCCGAAGCAGGCTCCAGGCTCTGAGCTGTCAGCACAGAGCCCGATGCGGGGCTTGAACTCATGAAATGAGAGATCATGACCTGAGCCGAGGTCGGACGCTTAGCTGACTGAGCCACCCAGGCGCCCTGCAAAATACAACATTTTAAAGTGATGAGGTTTCGGGGCACCTGGGTGGCTCATTCGGTTGAGCATTCGACTCTTGGTTTTGGCTGAGGTCGTGTTCTGATGGCTTCATGGGTTTGAGGCCCGCATCAGGCTGTGTGCTGACAGCCTGCTTGGGATTCTCTCTCTCCCTGTCTCTGCCCCTCCCCCATGCGCACTGTCTCTGTCTCCCTCGAAATAAATAAATATAAATTTTATTAAAAAAACAAATAAATAATAAAAGGGATGAGTTTTAAAGGAAACACCCAGAAATAGGAAATAGGCCCCACATTAGGAAACTTTGTTTTCTCAGTTTGCCATTCCTCCTTTACCAAAGGTCTAGAACCCCACCCCCACCTTTGATGGTCCTCACTGCTTGTGGAATAAAATACCAGCTGGTTAACAAGACATAGGAAGCTGAAACCGGCCTGTCTTTCCTATCCCTTTGCTCCCTCTCTCAGCTGCTGGGCAAGCTCATGCTCGTATGGGTCATTTGAGGTCAAGCGGGCCTGCACGCAGACCCGGATTCCACTACTTTTTATGTGGCCCAGACAAATGAATTAACCTCTGTGAGCCTACAGCTCCCCACAAGCGTAAAATGGGGATGGACAGTACTCAGTCTACCTTGCTAATTCTGTGAGGGTTACAGATCGTGTATTTGAACTAGAAGACAGGAAGTAGGTGATCGATACACCGTACTCACTGCAGCTATTTTAGGCTCCCCATTCAGGCACCAAATTACCTGAGGATGATTCTCCACTCTCTGTCCCAGGACAGCGAAGCAAGACGTGGATGATGAGTACAGCATGCAGTACAGTGCCAGGGGCTCCCAGTCCTACTACACGGTGGCCCATGCCATCTCGGAGAGGGTGGAGAAGCAGTCCGCCCTCCTCATCAACGGGACCCTGAAGCATTATCAGGTAATGGGTGTGGTCTGTGCCCTCCTGGCAAGTCACAGTCTTGTACCTAATTTTCGTCGGAGTGGGTCTTGCACAGGCGCGTGTCAATTGCTTAAGAAGTTTGGTGATGGGGAGGCATTTGGGGTCCCATTGTTAAGATGATTCTCTTCCGTGGTGCCTCCCATTTTTGTTTCAGAGCACTTCCATTTTGCCACCTGACTAGGGCATACCCATTTTCTCTTCCATGATTTTCGGATGAATTGCGTCTTAAGAAATATGGGCTTTAACATTTGGAACGGTTTTCTTGTGGGTCTCTGCACAATGGGAAACCCAGCCACATTCTGTATGTAAAGGAACATCTGTGCCTCGTCTTGAAGTAAATGAAACATTTTTTTCAAAACTTGCAGTGGTGGCTAGAGTTTAATGCCATGGATTCAGCTTCTGGGAGCCACTGTCTACTATATTTATGCTTTTTTTTAAGACACCATAAAATGGGGAGCTCTGGTGAAAAGTATACTGTAAACATAACAGACGTTGCATTTGACCTGTTGGAATAAGGTCAGCTCCTGTCTTCTACCTCCTGCCACTTTGGTGTTTCCCAAAGTGTGTTTCTTGGAACATTTGTCTCAGGAGATGTACCTTAAAAAGAAAAAAAAAATGTTCTGTGGTCAAATAAATATGGGCAATACTATCAGCTGTAAGTAGGATTATTACATAATTTAATATCGCAAATTTGGATGCTTAGGAGCGTGTATAGAAGCCCTTCCTATAAATACCAGGCATAACCCAGGACTATCCTGAGCCAAGCAGACATATGGGCACCTTGGAAGTGACCCTCCTGGTAAGCCCTGCTGTGCAGGAGCGCATTCACGACTCTGCAAAAATAAACGTGTGACCTATGATTGCACATCAGCATCCTGCAGTGAAATAACTTTAACTTCCTAATCCCCAGATTTCTTTGACCACCAAATTTTATGTTGATATCCCCTATTAACATGCTATAAAATTAGTGTCTTTTGGAATATATCTCAGGAAATTTTGGTTTAAGTTGTCAGACTTCTTGGACTCGGCTCCTGTAAACTTTTTTTTTTTTAATTTTTTAAAAAATTTATTTATTTTCAAAAGAGAGAGAGCCCTAGTCGGGGAGGGGCAGAGAGAGCAAGAGAGAGAGAGAGAGGGAGCGACACAGAATCTGAAGCAGGCTCCAGGCTCTGAGCTCTCAGCAGAAAGCCCGATGAAGGGCTCCAACCCACGAACCATGAGATCATGACCTGAGCTGAAGCCAGACACTTAACCAACTGAACCACCCAGGCACCCCTCCCCTAAACTCTAATACTGGGCACTGTGCTTGCTGCCATTGTGGGGGGTGAAGGTTGCGTTGCCCATTGCCATAGTCCCCTTTTCGATTTGAATTAAGGTGCCAGCAGTCTGTACCCACTGCTGCTTTTGCATCACCGGTTCAAGTATCAACCTGATGTAAAAGGTGAATTAGTGATATTGTGAGAATAGTTTTGACCTTGGGGATGCTCTGAAAATCTCCCCAGCAGGAGCCCCTGGAGCACACTTGGAGAACCACTGTTCTGGCTGTAGTAAGGTCATGGTTTCTCCAAAGACCATGCTATTTTCACGAGGTTCCGAGTTGTTTTCATCGTACTTGGCATAGATGTCAACTCAGTTTGTTCTAGTAAACTGTTGTCGGTCTGCACGGAGAAGATGCATACTTTGGAATATTCATAAATCAGTGTTAATGCCACACTGATTTCCTCCCGCCATCCAACACCTTTCTAATCCCCTGACATCACAGTCCTTTCACACCTGTCTCCCCGGTTTCCGGTTGTGCGTTTTATGCCCCTCCTCCTCTCCAGGCCACTGTAGATTTCCTGAGCATGCGCATCAGACCCCTTCCGGGTTTTCGCTCCACGGAGTTGCTTCTCACAAAGCTGCGGCTCAGCGCCTTCCTGGATCTCTGTCCACGCGTTAGCTTTCTGTCACCTTGCTCCTTGGCACATTTTTTTGTGTCATTAATAGTTCTGTAACCCTGGCACTGTGGATGGGGGTGGTGGGGAGGCTCTTCTGCTGCTTCCTGGGAAAGCCGCACAAGTGTGCTTCACTGCCCGAACCCTCCAGTTCTGCGGTCTAGGGAAATCCAAATCCCTTCCTACAGTTTCATGACTTTCTAGTCTCCTGTGCTGCCCACTCGTGCTCCTGTTTTATCTAGGTTGAACGCAGATGCAAAATTCAGCCCCTTTGCCAGTTTTCGTTAAAAAAAAAAAAAAAATCCACTAAACCACTGTTCAAATGCTTTTGGCGTTTAGTTGACTTTCCAAAAGGTCTGGTGGTCTCAGGGTCCTCTTGCAGTCATGCAACCCCTCCCACCCGCCACTGTGGTGGCCACTCATTTCCCCTCTTGCCTTCTCTATCTTTGCCCATGCCCTCAGAGCCCTCCCTGTTTCTCCCATCTCCTGGTGTTGCTGTCCTGCAAAATCCTGTAGGATGATTGGGCGTTTTGCATGGTACAAGGTGGCCCAAGTGGCCTATGGATGTATTTCTGCAGACCTGCTCGGTACAATTGCATATATGTGCTAGTACCGTTTTAAGTAAGTTTATAGTATTTATATGTATGCCACATACTTTGAAGCACTTCTTAGACCACGTGTATGTGTGAATGCCTTTTGTCTCCTCTTGGACTGGAAACTTCTGAAGGGAGGCATGCATCCTCCACACCCCTCATCCGTCTTCTCTGCCTCGGTGCATGGTCCTTTGCACAGAACAGTCACTTAATAACTAACGAAAATCATTGAATTACTCGCTTTGTTCTTACATAAAATAAATTAAAAGGAACATTTCCCTAAGTATAACTTCATCAGCAAGCTAAGTTGGTTTCAGCAGATATGCGTATTTATGTATTCGTATATTTATACACATTTACTTCTGTGTAATATGTAATACGTCATCTAGGTGAATAGTTCTATGCATTATGTAACATGTAAGTGTATAAATGTATATCATGTAAATAAATACATTAAATTGCTTCTACCATTGAAATCCAACATGTGTGGGATGGTAGTGGTATTGGTGGTTGGGGGAAGGAAGTGGAGCAGTTCCGTATTTTCACCCAAGCTTTCTTGTAGTTAACACAGGAACCCCAAAGCCGCATCTCTGGTGCAGAGCTCTTGTACTTGAAAAATCTGTGGGACCTGTTTGCAGGTAGTCAGCTTCCAGTGCGCTGCCCATGGGGGGCACCCACATTGCAAAGTGGTGCCTGGGAGCTTTTTCTCCACCAGGAAATGTGCTCCTGTGGACCCAGCAGCGCGCCCCTGGCTCCCCGGTCACCCTGCTTCCTCCCGGAGGGGATCCCGCCCCGGGGGAGTCTCTACGTTGCCAAGAAGGCTGTTTCTAATGATCTCTGATCTGTGTGCCAAACCTGCCTTCTGGTTTGTTTGTCTCTAATCCTCACATTGGCTTTTTGTTCTTGGAGTGGTTGGAATGGATTTTAGTTTGGGTTTTCTTCATTTATAATCACTGTGGAATGTCATATACTGTGAAATGCTAAGTAGGGATGAGCAGGAGAGCTGCTTAAAATCCCACCAGTATGCTGCAGCCCGTCATTTCTAAATCTGATTAACACTTAGCACCTGCCAAGCAGCCGGAATGATTACAGGCTCATATTTTAAATTCTTTTTGTGTTGGTGCTTCCCCCCACTTGCCTACTGTGGGAAATGCAACCTACGGCACCGAGGAGTTAAGAAGTCACAGCCTCACTTGAGTTGTATTAGTATTAATTACCTGTGCAGATCTTGGATAATTGAAGCAATTACTCTTCATTTCAGCTCCAGGGCCTGGAATGGATGGTTTCCCTGTATAATAACAATTTGAACGGGATCTTAGCGGATGAAATGGGGCTAGGAAAGACCATACAGACCATTGCCCTCATCACTTATCTGATGGAGCACAAAAGACTCAATGGCCCCTATCTCATCATTGTTCCCCTTTCGTAAGTAAAGTCATTTATTTCGCACTATCTTTCCCTAGGTTGTAGATTGCCCTCTTAGTAGCTCATCTTTGTTTTTTCATTTAAGACAGAATTTTAGCAGGTCGTGGGATTACCAAGAGCATCTAATCTGGATTTAGGTTTTCACTGCCCACCCTCCCCCCCCAACCCCCGGCCTCTTTGAATGGCTGTTTAAACACAGGACAAAGTGATTTTATCGGCCATTAGCCCTGTAGTCTACACAGCCTGCACAGGGCACAGTTAGATCTTATTCATTGTGACACCTTAAGTGACTCCCGAGGTGGAAAGGCTTGGACATATTTTTTTTTTAAGATTTCTTTGATAGCTTTCCCTTGTCCCATTTCCAAAAGGTTGCAGAAATTCAAAAAGTATGTCTTATTCAACCTGCCTTCGCTGTATCTTTTAAAGCAGAAGCTAAATCACAGTCGTAACTGAATTTTGCATTAAACTGCCTTTGGTACATGCAGGTTAATTTCAGCCATCAGGACGGGTCTTGCTGTTCTCCATTCAGTTCCCAGAGCCTGGCCCACTGTGCGTCTCCTTGGAGGTCTTTCTTTGACTCTTCTGAGAGAAGGAATACCTGTTCAGAAGAGCCCCCCTTCCAGAGTGGGGTCTCTGGCTGTGGGTGTTAGATTACAGTTTTAGTCCCTGAGATCTTTGTCGATCCCAGTGTTGGTACAGTCTTGGACCTTGAGAAAAAAAGGATTCTGGTTTAGCCTTTGCAAATTCGGTCCAAACGAGGACTATTTATTTGCAAGCCTTCTGAATCTGCATTATCCAAATCCGTGGTATTTAGACATCCTTTGTATTATATCTACGTTTCAAGTATATATTTTGCTCTTTACCTATATTGTTCATGTTCGGACTCCTATATTACGGTGATGTTTTCAGGGATTTAAAAAAAAAAGGGCATTCAATGCTTTTCCCCTTACTCTATCTTCACATATTTATTTAATGTTTTCATGTGCTTTTTAAAATTTCTTTTTCCTGACTCAACTTTTCTGTGCACTTACATGGCTGCTTCTAAAGAGTCCCCACATCACTCTGGCAATTGCTAAGGTTTTTCTTCCCCCTCTATGTTTATGCATTAATTTTTTTTTTCCTTACGAGATTTCTTAGGAACTCACACACACACTTGTCATGCTTTGGGGCGTCTTATTCTCCACTTATCTCTTATTTCCACACCTTTAAAAGAGATACTTAGTTGAGATAATTTATAGTCTCTAGCCCCTTTCAAGGTGAGGCCTGAGCATGAATAAGAACATCTTTTTAACCACTGATTTTTCATACAAATGTCTTTTTCTCTGAATGTTTTCTTTTTTGTTCCATAGGACTCTGTCTAACTGGACATATGAATTTGACAAATGGGCTCCTTCTGTGGTGAAAATTTCTTACAAGGTTTGGAATGCTGTATTTATATATAAATGTGGAGAAGCAAAAAATAGACCCTATTTTTTTTTCTTCGTTCCATATGCACATCTGTGAACTGTATTTGGTTGTAAAGTTTTGTCATGTACATCATGTACCAAACAGTGTGAGTTAATCATCCCAAGAAGATTACTGTAATAAACCATAATTACTTTCAGATAGTGAAATGCAGAAGAAAATTGTTAATTATCATATTGCGAGGTTTCTGATGAGAGTAATACAAATGACAAATATCGCGCATTCCGCGTGCCTCTATGCCCACGGTTCCCGCAAAGTTTGCAATTACCCGGGCGCTTGGGCTGCCTGCTGCACGGTCCCATAGAAATGAAGCATTCCACCAGGGCAGCAGGGTCTCTGCTACCTCGAGGTTGCCATAATTTCCTTTTTTCTCTTTCCCCACCCTCAGTTTTCACTGGGAAATCCTGTCTGTAAGGGTCTGAAAACTGTCCAGATGTGTGCGATTTTGCCAAGCACTTTCTTCCTGGATAATGGATCTGTATATGATAATGCATATATGTGCAATTCTCAGTCATGTGTCTGGGCTCCATTAAGCCATGAATAGTGAGACAAAATGCTCACATTACTTCCATTGGGATATATATATATATATATATATATATGTATGTATGTATATATGTATGAATTTCTTTCCATTCAGGGCACCCCTGCCATGCGTCGCTCCCTTGTCCCCCAGCTGCGGAGTGGCAAATTCAACGTCCTCTTGACTACTTATGAGTACATTATCAAAGACAAGCACATTCTTGCAAAGGTATGTTTGAAAAAAAAAATTCTTTTACCTCTAATTATGGACCATTGCACTGGAGCGTAAAGTATTCCCCAAATTATACTCGCTACTATAATTTGATCATTAGATGGCTTCTCTCCCTCCCCCTTGCCCTCTCTCTCTCGCTCCCTCCCTCCCTCCCTCTCTCTCTCCCTCCCTCTCTCTCTCTCTCTCTCTCTCTCTCTCTCTCTTGCAGAGTCAGATATATTTTGGTCATGGGCTTTAATTTTATGCATGCTTTTTTTTTTGGCGTATGTCATTGATTCTGCTTCTCTTACCTAGCCTCTCATAGTTAATGAGTTTACATCTCTTAAGAAATTCACCTGGGCTCCCTCTGCAACTCTTTTTCTCTCCAGTGGCCCTGAACCTGCTTGTGGAAGAAATAATTGTTTTTGCTGCCCTGGGTTATTGTCAGCCACGTGACTTCATTCCTCTGGTGCCTTTGTCTCTCCAAAGATGAGTGGGCACCTCTCCATACGAACATTCATCCAGGCTGGGGCTTTGGTGCTATTCCTGTGTTAGGTTTTCCTGGTAAAATAATGGGCTATTGTTGAATTACTCTGGGCTGTTTCTCTATTTACTTGAAGCTGAGAGAGGCTTGTTTTTCCACCTGCAACCTTCATGGCTCTTAATTTGTACGTCCTAAGTTGTCCTTTAGCCATAAAATAGAAAAGTGTTTTTCACTTATATCACCTTGCCTCCCGATGCGTTCTTGCCGAATGACAGAAATACATTGGTTCATGGGAGCAACTATGAAAACTTCCTTTTGTTTTCCCCTTTGGTAATTTCTTTTCCCCCCACGGTGCTACCGAACTGCTATAATCTGAAACTAAGTTATGGCCAGAACTGAACAGAATCCCTGTTTCTTGGACCTTTTCTCTCTCTGCCTTAAACCTTTGCTCTGGGAACAGAGTGCTCCCTTCGTGGCATCACAGGAAGTAACATACAGGAAGTGTGCTCCCAGGGGGGGTTTAATAATTGAGATGACAGTGGCAATAGTGCTGTGTTCCTGCTACTCCGGCTCAGAGATGAATTTGACATTGAACATGTCAAAAATGACGTTTTCAATATTACTGCGGGAATGTGTTTGCACATTTGAGATTCTTTAAAAAAAAAAAAACACCCTATCACATCTTCTGCATATGTATTTCAGAATTCATCAGAGATGCCTGGTAATGAGATGAATTGCTTTTATTTGTTACTGAGGCTATAGAAAGGGGTAGTAATATTTTGCCCAAGCAGAAGACCTAATTGGTAAATTAGCAAATTAGCAAAATCAGCGTCCCCTGATTCCTTGTTTGTTAGGTCATAAGCTAAATTAGGAAATTAGATTAGAATGCTTACTTGAATACATTTTTATCTGCTGGCCTCTTTTCATGCTGTTGGTAAGCTTGGGACAGTTGTCCGTACAGCTTGGTTCTTAAACGCTTTTCTTAGAAATGGTGAAAGAAGAGTAAACGACCCCAAACTCTGGTAGTTTCTTTTAACCGAACATCCCAGCCTGGCGGATGATTTTATTTCTTTTCCCCCGATTTTACCGTCACTTCTCAAGAGGAAGGCAGGAACCGCCTAAAATACTTTGCTAGTCTCCCTCCTCTCTCTGGGAGCTTTGCAGCAGGATCCAGGGACATCTGAGCACTGGATGCTTTTCTTGGCCATTTCCACTGTTTTGTAGGGAATGAATAGGCTTAGTGGCACATTCCTTATTGTTCTCACTTAAAGAAACTGAGACCAGTGACCTTGAAGAGGGCTGAAGGGTAAGTTATGAGAGAGGAAGGGGCCAGTGTCTAGTAGACTTAGGAGGGAAGATTGTGTCATATGGCTATTCTTTATTTTTAAAGCAGTAGTCATGCTGGGAAAGAAGATTGTGTTTAATTCCGAAGTTCTGGCACAAATAGAGGGATGATATTTTAGCATTGTCTTCAGTGCTAGTGAGTATGTCCTTTCATTTTAGCTATCTCAAAAGAGTGATCCTAGATCTGGCAGGTAAGGAATTTGTCTGAACCGAGAGACTCCAAGTTGCCAGATCTTCTTTTTTAAGAGAAGCTGGATGTCCAGATTTTTATGTGAAATATTCCAACTTTTAAATGTTAGCAACTCATTCAAATTAAAAAGAAAAAGGAACACTGAGCTGGGCCAAGCCCCAAAGGTACTAGTCAGCCAATATAATAATAGAAAAGAAGGCATGAAGCCGGAAGAGCTCAGCTCTAAGTACCTGCTGACGCCACCTTGGAAAACCAGTCAGTAATCTCTGCTTTAAGTGGAGAGCTCTATTCTGTACTTTCTAGGAGCAGAGGCAGCATGAACACTAAATCTGAGATAGCATCAATAGGAGGGGTGTTGGGGGGCGAGACACAGGAGCTAGTCCCGGCCCGACCACTTCATTCTGGGCTAAGTTCCCTTCTTTGGGAAGGGCGGTTTGGAATCACATGGCCCCTATGCAGCATTGTGGCTTTGACGTTCCATCATCACGTGACGTCTTACGTGATCCATCAGGTATGGGAAATAGACTGTTGAGATTCTTTTATCCTAGGGGGAATCACACTGTATTATGCACAAAGTATGAATTCTTTGGTTTTCCTCACCACTGCCTGCCTGTGGTATTTTCCCTAGCTCACCACATGTTGGTCCTTCCTCATGTGTTACAGATTCGGTGGAAATACATGATAGTGGATGAAGGCCACCGAATGAAGAATCACCACTGCAAGCTGACTCAGGTCTTGAACACTCACTATGTGGCCCCCAGAAGGATCCTGTTGACCGGGACCCCACTGCAGAACAAGCTCCCGGAACTCTGGGCCCTCCTTAACTTCCTCCTCCCCACGATTTTTAAGAGCTGCAGCACATTTGAACAGTGGTTTAATGCTCCATTTGCCATGACTGGAGAAAGGGTACTGGTCTAACTTTTGTATTTTCCACGTATGGGAATGAAATGAACATAAGGAACCCAAAGCCAAGAATGTTAGTGCCACAGAAAGCCTGTAGGGTGGTTTACAGTGTTGCTTACTTTACAGAGCTAATCAGTGGATGCATATGTTCTCTTTCCAGGGTTATTTTCTGTCCTAAGAAAATGGTCTAGGATCCTAGAATCTAGGTCCTTGGTCTTTTGCCAACATGTTAAGTAGGCCAGCAGAGAATGTTCCTGACTGTTGGAATGTTTATCTACATGGGCCACAGGGAGGATGAATGGGAGATATTTGTTGAATCAGTTTAACCAGATCGACCGAACCAATTGAACACAAACCTTAAAACAGATATTTCCTTGTTGTAAACTTGGGCTTCTCGTCACACTATATCCCCCTGAAGAATTTATGTGTAAAACTGAGCTAGTCCACACTAATTTTCTGTACACATTTTTTTTTTCTGGCTTTTGTGTGAGCCTCAGTTTCGTGTCTATATAAATGCTCCTCAGATCCCGGAGCAGCCATTTTCACATTCCTTATTTTCATTCCTTCCACCATCAATTTTTGTCTTGGAGCTCATTTCTGAAAGGAAGACACGGGCCATTGCAAGAAAAGAAATGGGTACCTGTCCTTTTGATTAGTGGTTTCTTAACTGTGGGATTGAAAAGCCACTTAGAAAGCTGTCGAGACATTTATGTTGGAACTCTTCAGCCCTTGAATTTTGAAGTACATTATAGGGATCTTTGCCCTTTATCAGAAATTCAGTGGCTTGCCCGTGTGGAGAAAGCAACGCCAATGAAATCTGCCCCCTAGAGGTTCATAGAGGAAGGTGACACAGAGGTTCTAGACGAGGTTATGTATGCAGAGGATGGAACGAGACCAGGGCAGAGGAAAGGAAGAGTGAGGTAGAGAGGCTTGGAAGCTCACCAACACAAACTAGATCTGCTCTCTTTTTCTTTTCATGTTCAGGCCACATGGCCTTGGTGTGTTTCTGCATTGGAGACAATCCAAGTTAAGAGCCTAGCTTAACGCTTCAGCTTCAAGTGAGAACACACGAACTCTTGCCCCTTCCCTCGGGTTCTGTCTCAGTCTTCAATAAGGCTTTGTTGCAGTCCTATCCAAAAGATTCTCAACTGGGAAGCTGGGGGCTTTGGCCCCTTTTCCATGGAACTGCACATTAAGACAAAGACACCCATTTAGAGTCCATTTTATTACCACCTGGCACGTGGGAAGAGAATTCAGAGGTAATGAATGACCTGGCCTTCGTGCCGCACATACAATTTCAGTCGTGTATTGCAACAAATAAGAAAGGTAGCCTAAAGTGTTATTAAGTGAAACATCATTAAAAAAAAAAAAAAGATGTCCGACTCACCTGAGGTTCTCTTGTAGGTGGACTTGAATGAAGAAGAAACTATATTGATCATCAGGCGCCTGCACAAGGTGTTGAGACCATTTTTATTGAGGAGGCTGAAGAAAGAAGTTGAATCCCAGCTGCCAGAAAAAGTATGTTGCAAAATCCAAAAAATGGTGGCTTCTCTCTGCACCTTCAATTGTGTTTCTGAAACAGCAGGCTTGTGTTTGAGTCACAGGTGGTGTCGCGGAAATAGCGTGATGTCCTTTTTTTGTTTGATAGAAGCTAGAGATTTTAGGGTAGGGAGAGAAGGGAAATTTTGGTGTCTCCAGCCCGGTTTCCTAAGGCTCTGGGGCAGATTTTATAAAATTAGCAAATTCATAGAGTCTCTTTACATCTTAGCTTTAACTTACCTTCCCTTAACCTTGTGTTCGTTTAATGTTATACTGTAACTTTAGGGTGTTTTTTTTTTTTTTAAAGTTATTGGCCTCATTGAGTTTACTCTTGCAGGAGCCACAGAATTGATGTGCTGGTGAGTCAAACAAGGACATGAGTTTGGGGCTTGAATTATCAGCAAAAGGCCTACTAGACATTTGCCAGGTTTCCTAGAAGTTTATTGAATGCTTGTGATGCTTGTGATGCCACTGTTCTGATAGTAAGTGAAAAACAAGAGTTCCTGCAAATTATAGACACATCATCTAATTATTCTTGGACAGGGTTTTTGTCCTGCACCATAAAAAGTAACTTCCTGTGAACCTTTTAGGCAGGTATTTATCAGGACTTTTCAGTGCCTTAGAATGTCTATTGAGCCCTTCCCTGCACATTTTTTGGTTTGACCTGGGTATTAGTTTAATATGTTTCTGATCCTATTTTGGAAGCACACACTTCTGCGTTCTAAATTATACTGTCTTAAAGATAGATTGTTTGACATTGTATACAGACTTGTATGAGATATTTGGATTTGAGTTTTCTCCGTAGATGAGCCAATTCAGAAATGTATATTTTGCATCATTGTGTTTTTCTGTGTAAGGGCTGTATTTTTTTGGACAGATTGGCTCATCCTGTTCATTTTTTAAGTGGGAGTTGACAGGGTAGTATACAAAGCTGATCTCTTTATTAAGACCGAATTCTGTTCCTAATTTCCCTACTCATTAACAGGAAAAAAAGGAATTAAAAATAAATACAGTCCTTATATCATTCTTACCCCAGCAGAAGACTAAATAAGTATTTTATTTTGCTAGTGAATGCATCCTGGGGATTGAATGTGGTTGATATTTCTTTGACTTCCTGTGGTCTTGGTGTCTTTGGGTAATCCGCTTACTGGACCGTACTTCTTGAATAAACTGGGGCATGGGTCCATTGGTCAGTGGCCCCCTCTAACTACTTGTCATTGTACTGTTACTGAGATCCTGAAAGGTATAGAAGTGGATGTTAATAATTTTAACATATCCTATACTTCTTTTGTTTCTTTAGAAGTATAAAATAAAAGGTAACTAACTGAAGTCCTTCATTTATTCATTTCATAATACTTGTTACTTTTGTTTACTTATTTCCAGAACTGGGTAATATAGACAGATTTTTAAAAACACATCACATAGGGCACCTGGCTGGCTCAGTTGGTGGAGCATCCAACTTCAGCTCAGGTCATGATCTCACAGTTTGTGGGTTCGAGCCCCACACTGGGCTCTGCACTGACATTGGGATTCTCTGTTTCCCTCTCTTCTGCCCCTCCTCCGCTCGCTCTCTCTCTCCCAAAATAAATAAATAAACTTATTTAAAAAATCTTAAAAAAGAACACATCACAAGCTGGAAGTACGCCCTGTTTTAAGAAAATCCGTTATATAAGGCGCCTGGGTGGCTCACTCAGTTAAGCATCCAACTCTTGTTCGGCTCAGGTCATGATCTCACGGCTGTGGGATCGAGCCCTGTGCTGGGCTCTGCACTGAGCATGGAGGCTGCTTCATATTCTTTCTCTCTCTCCCTTTGCCCCTCTCCCCTACATGTGCATTCTCTTTGTCTCTCTCTGTCTCACTCTCTCTCCCTCTCGCTCTAAAAATAAGTAAATAAACATTAAAAAGAAAAGAAAACCCATTATATAAAACTCCCAGCTTGCCCAGAATAAGGGTTATGGGGTGATCAGTTTGTGTCACAGAGGAATTCTTACTAAACTACTTTGTTTCACTGTTCCTTTCACAAGAGAGCTTCCTGAGTATGGATAAACTTAAAAAAAAATTAGGATTCAATTTTCGAGAGCATGTCTTCTGCATAAACTACACTTTATATTCTTTAATACCCAGAGTATTATTTGAGGTATGGTAAATACCCTGTATGTGGTATATTATCTGTGGATAAGCTGCCTTTTATGGAGGCAGCTCGTGGAGTAGGAATAACGGGCCCTGCCTGCCAGAGCGGACATGGGTCCCCCACTGCCTGTCTCTTACCAACCGTGTGGCGTTGGTCAGTTAATCCAGTGAGTCTCAGTGCTCCTCTCAGTGAACTGGAAAATAAATAATACCTGCCTTCCTACAGTCGTTGAGAGGATTCATGGAGGTGGCACTTCTAAGTCTCAGCCTGGCATGCGATACACCCTGGACCAGTGACAGTTGCTGCTGCCATGTTCCTTACTGTCTACACGTGTTGCTCTGTCTGCTGCTGACTTGAAGTTCTCCTTTGTGTTCACCTCAAGTTCTTTCTCACCTTCCGCTCCTCCTTGCCTTTTCTGGGGCCCTCCCCCATCTCTGTGCCCATAAACCTTTCCAGGTGAGTAGGGGAGCTAATCACACTGCTTGTGCATGTAGCTGTTGATGTGGTTTGGCCTGTGTTCCTTCTCTTCTTTTTTTGTCTTGTTAGGGTTTTTTACCTGAGGGAAGTTGGTTGGCCATTAAAGTGGCATCCTGGGGCGATAAGGAGCTTCCTTCTGCCCCCATCTGCTTACAGATGGTGTATACACACACACACACACACACACACACACACACACGTGTGTTACATACATGTGTTTTATATTACATATACATATTACAGGTGTAATATAGCATACACCAACATAGAAATGGTGTCATATACATATACATATATGTATATTTATTACATACACGTGTGTGTATTACATATATATGTATGTTTATTGTGCGCATATGTGTATATATTACATACACATATTACAGGTGTAATATATCATATACCAACATATAGATGGTATCATATACATAGACACGTGTGTATATTACATACATAGTGTATATATTACATATACATATCACAGGTATAATATATGCCAACATATAAATAGTATAACATACATAAACATAGATGTATACGTATTACATGCACTTGTATTTTACATATACGTATTACAGATGTGATATGTATAAACATACAGATGATAAAATGTACACACACGTGTATGTATTATATATACCTATTACAGGTGTGATAAATCAGACACCACAAACAACGTGTATGTCTTTCTCAGCCTGTATAAAGACCTGGATAGGAATTATGGCTGGTGGTAGGAAAAGGCTACATATTCCATAGTAAGAATTCTCAAATGCTCTCATGAAACGCAACCAGTTAGGAAAGTGTTTTTTCATTTTATTTCTAACTTTACATATGATAAAATCTAGTCTCTCGGGTATACAGCTCTGTGGGCTTTGACAAATGCATAATCCTGTTAACTGTACCCACAGTCAAAATACAGAACGTTTCTCCCTCCCAGTCCCCCCCCCCCCCCCCAGATCCCCCGGCACTGCTTGTTTTTAGCCAAATCCTCTCTGGAACCGTTAGCCTCGTGCGACCCCTGATCTGTTTTCCATCCGTATAGCTTTGCCTTTTCCAGACTGTCACGTGGATAGAATCAGTCATCGTGTCTCATCAGACCTGCATCTGGATTCTTTCACTCAGTACAGTGTGTTTGAGCTCCATCCAAGTTGTTGCCTGTATCAATGGTTGCCTCATTTGTATTGTCGAGTAGCTTTCTGGTCTGTGGGTACACCGTGGGGTGTCTGTCCATTTATTTGAGGGGACAGTTGGGTTGTTTCTGGTTTTTGATGATTGTGGACCCACCTGCTATAAACACTGTGCACGGGTTTCTGCGTGAACATAGCTTTTCATCTCACTCCAGTGGGATTGCTGGGTCCTGTGGTAAATGTACACATAGCTTTACAGGAAATTCTCTAAACTGACTTGTTTTCTAAGCTTCCTGAACCATTTTGCAGTTACACCAGCAGTGTCTGAGCAGGGCGTTTCCTCCACATTCTCGTCAGTACTCTTTGAGTGTCATCAGCTTTCTTGACCTTTTTGGCCATTTCAACAGGGGTGCACTGGTACCTTGTCATAAATTTGCATTTCTCCATTTTCCACTGATGTTGGGCATCTTTTCATGGCTTATTTGGCCTCCATATACCTTCTTTGATGAAATGGTGCTCAAATCCTTGCCTGTTTTTTTTTTTATTGGATCATTTCTTATCGTTGAGTTTTAAGACAGAAAAACTCTTCAAAATACAAAATATATTCCATATGTATTAAACAGTAATTCTGTCTAGTGTAGCTGGAGTAGGCTCAGGAACCTGTACTCCCTCTGATGAAACTAAAACAGGCATCTAAGGGTCAGAATTTTGGGATGTGCAGCCCTGTTTCATAGAAAAATTAGCTCGAGTAGGTGAGTTTTTAATAAAAATTTGTTTTAATCCATGAGTATTTAATAATGTAATAAGTCTAATGATACACCTAATGAGCAGGGGGGATGTACTGTCCCCCCAGTGCCTCCAACACCACCACCAATTTGTCACATGAAATCCATTCCTTCCACTCAGGAAAGAAAGGCAGTTCATACAAAAGGACATGTGTAAAACCTAATGTAAACTAAATAAAAATTGATTTTGCGATATAGCCCCCATTTGGGGTCGTCTATGCTGACTCTCCACTTTGATAATTCATATAATCAAGAATCAACTCTACTTGCAATCGGCTGTGTACATACTGATGTCTAAATATGCTCAAATATGTGTACAATGCCTGAGGTTGACTAGAGGCTGACCTACCAAAATCAATCCTGATTTTGATGTCATCTGTGTAAAACCACAAACAGGCTTCCCTTAGATGGGCAACTTGTATCTTCCTTATATAAATCCATGGAGTGTTTGATGTGATTAATCATTACTTCGGGACTCTCACACCACAGATTCCAGAACTTAAGACTTGCAAATATTTAATGTTATTGTTTGGAAACCTCAGTTCAGAAAGTGGTAATATGTCACACAGCGTAGTCTACATCGCTTGTGCCAGTAACATATCCTTTCGGGAGGGAAGTTGAAAGTGAAGAGTAGTATTCAGGAGGAAACTATGGCTAAAGCTTGAAAACTTTTATGGGGTTGTGGGGAGCAGACTCTGGGCCAGTACAATCACCTGATGTGGCTCCTTGTAGGGACCAGTTTGGTCATTTACTAACATAAGAATTCTTAGGAGACAGTTATTCTGAGTGTAGCTCAGTACCTCACTTTCACACATGAACAAAAATAGCCCCAGTGGCCCTCACCAATCTCACTTGTTGGGGGGATTCTCCCTATTAAAGAGGCACAGATTTCATTCCTGCAGCAGCAGCATATCTCAAGGAACTTCTGCGTTCATGCCATAATCAGGTGCCATCACATCTCTCGGACCCGGAAGTTTAAGGGGCATGAGCATCATAGAAACTTCTTTCACTTGGTTCCTCTGGGTCTCTGTGTCTACTTAATAATCGTTCAGGCTGCCCTTTTCTCAACACATAGCTCTCATTGCCTGCCTGCTGTGTGTATGGCTGGGCTAGAAGATGTGGGAGCCACACCAGAAACAGACATGGTGTGAGAGGTCAGACATGGTGTGGAGACGAGGTCTACTCACCTTGAACAAGGACATGACCATGAAAGGCAACGTCATCCAGCCCATGTGGATGAGTAATGCAGGCATTCAAGCACTCCAGGGCAGAGGTCTCCAGAGCAGGCACTTCAGGGAGTGTGTTTGGGCAGGGGTGCGTACTGGCAGTCCATTGGGGTATGGAAAGAAGGTTTTAGAACTTCCATTTATATTAACTTTTTTTTAAAAATGTTTATTCTTAGAGAGAGAGAGAGCAAGCAGGGGAAGGGCAGAGAGAAAGGGAGACACAGAATCTGAAGCAGGCTCCAGGTCCAAGCCATCAGAAAAGAGCTTGACACGGGGCTCAAACCCACAAACCGCGAGATCATGACCTGAGCCAAAGTCGGATGCTTAAACAACTGAGCCACCCAGGCACCCTAACAAAGCTTAATTTTTTTTTTTATTTTTAAAAGTTAATATAACCCAAGAATAAATAAACATTAAAAATATTTTTAAAAATTAAGCTTTGTTGACATTTAGCATACAGACTGGAATGGGTACCCATGCAGTGTGCACGGGAGAAATGAGTCACGTGCCTGGGTTGGATTGGGTAGGTCATCCCCAGGGGGAGTGTGAGGGGAAACACCACTACCCGGGCATCTGGCAGCCCACCCACCCTCACAGCCTGGCTTCTGCACTTCTTGCCTCTTGTGAGGCTATGCTGAGTTCCCTATACCCAGATCAGAGGATGTAGGATGGTCTGATTTTAACTAACGCAACACTCCTGGCCCCCATAATGGACAAAGGACTTAAAAAGATTCCACAAAGGACTGTGGGTTGAAAGCAAGAAGAAGAGCATAAGCATAAGTCAACAGTAAGAAAAAGGCAGTCCGGCCTCTCTTGCTCCTGCTGTGAGTTTTTATTAACCACATCATAGGGTAATTGGGCTGCAATCGGCCAAAAAAAAATTAGATGTCGTCAAATTGGACCCTTGAAATAAATTAGCTGCCCTTAACATTGATGACCATGCCCTAAGAGCCATGTGTGTCTTTAGATATTTAAGCTAATGCCTACATATAATTCATAAGCAAATATATGGGCATGTGTTGGGAAGATGTTCTCTCGTATGTCTACCTGAGAAGGGGATGCCTTCAAAAAGCTTAATAGTTGGGGTACCTGGGCGGCTCAGTCAGTTAAGCATCTGACTTTGGCTCAGGTCATGATATCGTGGGCAGTGAGTTCAAGTGCCGCATCAGGCTTTGTGCTGACAGCTCGGAGCCTGGAGCCTGATTTGGATTCTGTGTCTCCCTCTCTCTCTGCCCCTCCCCAGCTCACGCTCTGTTTTGTCTGTCTCTCAAAAATGAATAAACGTTAAAAAAAAACAACTTTTTTTAATAAAAAAGAAAAGCTTAATAACTACTTCTTTGAGGGAAATGAAAGGGGAAATTGACTCTGACTGATAGATATGGTAATTGGGAAAGAGATATATATATGTATAGGTGTGTGTGTGTGTGTGTGTGTGTGTGTGTGTATATATATATACTTATACATGTATATATTATATAATATATATATATTGTACATATATATATGTATACATGTGTATATTTGAGATATATATATATGCCTATACATATATATATTTAAGTTACTTATTTTGAGAGAGACAGCATGAGGAGGGGAGGGATAGATAAAAAAGAGAGAGAGAGAGAGAGAGAGAGAGAGAATCCCAAGCGGGCTCCACACTGCCTGCTGCAGAGCCCAGAGGCGGGGCTCGAACCCACGAACCATGAGATCATGACCCAAGCTGAAACTGAGAGAAGTTTAACTGACTGAGCCACCCAGGCACCACTGGGAAGACACTTTTTAAAACCCTTAAGGTAGAATAAGATTTTTTAGAAAAGAGGCACTAAGAGTAACCCCCCCCCACCCCAACCCCAGGCCTAGAGAAAAATATAAAGTCAAACAAAACAGCTTGGAGTTGTCTGAGCAGGTACAGGGAGCAAACGTCAAATACAGTTGTGAAGCTTATGACAGTGATTTTGATCATGTGTATCAGAGCAGCTTCTGCTCTTAGGTACCCCCTAAGAGTGCAGGGGAGGAGGGTGAGGGAGACTTCCCCTTCTTAGAGCAGCTATTGGATCCTTGGGATGGGCTCACTTCTCTGCTGACCTGAATGCTGCAGGAGTATTTGGTTTCCCTGTCTGCATGGTGTCATCATATGTGCCTCCCACTTCCCAAAGTCCCTCCCCTCCAGTGCTTAGCAGTAGCTGACTGGTGGGAAGGGAGTTGAGGGATCTGTCCCTATATCTGTATCTGCTGCTCCCTAACACACTTTAAAGCAAGCGGTGGCCATCCCTTCTGGCAGAGTAGCCTTGGATGGCCTTGGTCATCCTTAGCATAGAGCTTGAAAGAGTGACCTCTGTCTCCAGTCCTAACTCTACCATTAAATACCCTTGTCATTTTGAGCCAGACTGTCAACTTTTCTGATGCTCAGGTTCTGTATAAAATGCAGACATGACATCTAACCCTCTCCTAGAGCTCTTGTATTGTGAAATAAGTGAAGGCACAGAACGCCCTTTGCACAGGGCCGGGTCCACAGGAAGAGCTCAGTGATATTAGCCCTTGGTGCCATTTTTATGCTTCTAACTTGTTGTGGTCTGAACTTGTCTAATACTGCTCTTCACCATGATCAAATTTCACCGACAGCGAACAACTCTTGAAAAAGTCGACGTGCTGTGAAAACAGTACAGGGTCAGGTATCTGCAACAGAGAGCCTGTTGTAAGTCCATTCTTATTTATGAAACTTGAACTTGAATTTCAATTTATGAACCTGAAATTTTGGTTTTTCCTCTCTGGCCAAGAAGGTCATTCCAAACGAAAAGCATATGGTAGGTCGCTTGCTTTTCTTAACTTTTCTGCAAAGATGCTAGCCTTTCTCCGGTCTTATTCGGTGCATCAAAACAGGTGGCGGAAGGCTATTAATTGCGGAAGGCTATTAATTGCCGCTCTATCTGGGCTGACAAAGGTGCCTTCTGACGCAACAACTGAATGAATATTCAACTTCTCTTCATCTGTGACCTCCTCGCCCTGGCCCTCAGAGCTGAAAATAACCTGATCGTTTTTAATCAGTTTATTAAACATTAGGCAGCTTGCTGATTGACTTTTAATCACATTCTGCAGATTTCTAGGCATTTATGTGACGTTTATTATGAAAATTGCACATTTGTATTCTGGGGATTTTTTTAATAAAGAAAATAATACTAAGAAATAATCAAGGCAGATTTTATGCATTAAGAATGTGCTAGAAGTATTGCAGGTGCGTGTTAAGCCAAGGGCACATGAATTCCCTCCAACTGTTTTAAATTGGATTTTTTGCAGTAGTCCAACTGGAGGCACAGGAGGCTTTGCTCTCTGTAGAAGGTCGTAAAGTTGCATCCAGTTTTGGATTAATTCCTCTCCACACACCCCCCCCCCTCCTGCCCACCTGCCGTCCTCACAGGTAGTATTCTCTCATCTCTGAAAAGCAGAGATTAATGGTAGTCAACCTAGGGCTATTACAAATCTCACTTTTGGACCAGTACTGGGGTCGCTATGCATGACCATTAAAAAAAATGATTAACAGAGAAAATCTTGGGATATTGGCCAGTCGCTGTTTTTCTGTTCATATGAGAGAGGGTGTAGCCAGGAAGCAGAAGAAATACTAAGAAAAAACTCTGTATGGGACATTTTTGAATTTGAACATTTTGCAAGCCCCCCCCCCCTCTTTCTCAAATATGGAACAAGTCAAGAATTTTCAGAAAACATGACCCTAGCTTCAGTTACCTACAACCTTTGGAAGGTCCCTCCATCGTAATGGTATCTTTAGGAGTGATGACCGTGGTCTCCCCCACCACCCCCATCCCGCCCTGCGCTCTGTGAATCCAAGAAGGGGAAACAGAGGCACCTGCAGGGCTCTGGAGAGTGCACCCGTCACCACGCGTCAACAGCCTTCTGAGCACGAGCACCTTCTCCCTCCTCTTACCTACTTGCTGTTTCTTCTCGCCCAGGTTGAATATGTGATCAAGTGTGACATGTCAGCCCTGCAGAAGATTCTCTATCGCCATATGCAAGCCAAAGGGATCCTCCTCACAGATGGTTCCGAGAAAGATAAGAAGGTACATCACAGAAAATAGTGCAACTCAGGGTGTCACTATGCGTCTTCTCAAGGCCGTGACATCACATACTCCCGGGACGCGTCCCTGCCAATGCCGATTTGTTAAAGCACACTTTGGGGCCTTTTCTCTAGCTCTTGTTGCAGCCGAAGGAAATCTCTTAACCTCTTCAATCGCAAATTGCACTGGGGCATGGAGAACAGAGTGTGTTCCTCTCACCAAAATAGTTTTCAGCTCTGCTCATGTCACTTCTGTAGGGACTATATTCTGCCTAAGCGTGGGGTGGCATCTTAGAAGGTTTTAAAATCCGGTGCCGCTCCCCGGGCATCTGGTCTGTCTTCTCTCTCCAGGCTTCTGGGGAATAGACAGGTCGCAAAGCCATCGTCTCAACAGAATTCCCTCCCGTAGGACAAGTTAGTCCCAAGGGAGATGTTTTATGTCACTCGGGAACAGCTGTGTAACAGGAGCTTTGGACCCCAAGACGCATAGGTTACTTAGAAGACCCTATGGCCCTTTCTATAAAAGCTTACTTTTTAAAACAGGGAGTATCTGATCAATTAATCATTTGTTCTGTCTTTATTCCCCTCGTCCTTAGGGGAAAGGAGGTGCCAAGACACTTATGAACACTATTATGCAGTTGAGGAAAATCTGCAACCACCCATATATGTTCCAGCACATCGAGGTGAGTCCCTGTTCTGCTCTGTGTTGAGTTTGATCCCGATCGCACTGTCCTGTGAATACGACTCTTACAAAAAGGCAGGTAGGAGAGAAGGAAGGCAGGAAGGAAGGAAAGAAAGAAGGAACGACAGAGGGAAGAAAGAGGGTTAAAATACGCATGGAGGTTGCAGACGTATGTTCTGATAGCTCGACAAGCAGAATTAACAAACACGGATTTTCTGGTTATGGATTCTCATTGGCACCAAGCACTTGAGCAGCTGGAATTTTATAACCAAGGGTTTAAAGCAGTGAGAAAATATTGTAAGCTCTGGCTCATTATGTGGGTTTGGGTAAGTGCTGTGAATTGCCTTGTTATGGTAGGAGCTGCGAAATTGAAGGTAGTGATGAATACAGCCAGCTTCCTCAGAAGGATGCTGTGAAAAAAATATTAAAATAACGTATTTATACCTGTTGAAGAGGAAGACGTTCTCGAAACGTTCTTTGTAAAAGACGCTGACTTTGGTCTGTTGCTTCGATCTGCTTTTTTTTTTTTTTTTTTTTTCCCCCTTTCTGGCTCCTATCACGACAGTGTAAATCCCAGCTTTTATCCTGACGTTCTGGTCTCACTGAGCTATTTTTGGGGCGAGGACATTTTCCTCCCTGTTCACTGCGTGCAAATAAGTTTCCTAAATTGACAGAACTTCACCCCAGTGGGAACAATTGACCTGAGCAGGAAGGAAAAGGAGACAAACTATAGTCTCCCATTTTTCAGCATTGCTGCTGATGCGTATGGCCCTTGTAGCAGTTACACGCCAGGGCAGTGCCTGCTGTCCATGGCACATGAGCAGGTGCTCCAGGGAACAAGCCACTGAAGGCCTCCAGTGCCTGCCCCCGTTCATTAAAAAAGGAAATAAGTCGAAGGTTCTGGGAAATGAGAAATTCATAATTACAGTATAAAAGTCAAGTTGCCATACTCCTGACTTTCAAATCGTCTTGACTTTGACGGTTCGTTTTTCTTCTCCCTTCTTTTTGGTAACCACACTTGTCAGATAAGAGTATTTATTGCACATCCTGTGCCTGTCCTAGAAACCTGTCCCAGGCATCCTGATAACTGCTGTCACCAGTGTTCATGGGGCAGAGTAGCTATAGGCTAACAAGTTCTGGATCCAAGTAAAATGGCAGCTGCAGCAATCCTAAAAAAAAAAAAAAAAACACCCAAAAAACAAAAAGAAGAAGGAAAAAGATCCCACCGTCAAGGCACAGCTATTTAGACACAGAGTGAAGGAGCATCCGGTGGGTTCACCATGGGGCGTGAGGCCACGTCCCGGGCTACTTTGTTGAGTGACCTGGTGAAAATCTCTCAGCATCTGCAAACTTCAGTGTGCTTGACCTGTCATCTCATGGTGACAGATTGATTATAGGACTGGCAGAGGCTAA
Organism: Panthera uncia; assembly: GCF_023721935.1. Classification (NCBI taxonomy): domain Eukaryota; kingdom Metazoa; phylum Chordata; class Mammalia; order Carnivora; family Felidae; genus Panthera; species Panthera uncia. The sequence continues at coordinate 9,050,524 of NC_064807.1, read as the reverse complement.
ACTTCAAAGAAAAAATAAGATAGGAAGCATCTTGTAAATTGACAATATATATTAAACAGATCAAAGGTAGCAACGAATTAGTGGTGGGTTTACATTGGTTTGTGACTGGGGGGGCGTGGGGAGCCAATACAATGTCTTCATGATGAAAATGACTTGGGGTCATGTCAGGCTAACCCATCACCCACCCATTTTGCCGGCAAAACCATTTTAAGGTATTTATTCCTATGCATAGAGGGGTTTGAGGGCTTACAAGTTAGGAAAATTAAGTGTCAACCTAATTTCATTTTGGTTCTCATGCAAAAATTAGCCTTTGAAACATGGGAGGTCATGTCAGGAAGGGGGATGACGTCTTCCTCCCTCAAGCTTTTCCGTCCGGAGAACCTGAGGGAGAAGATCACCAAAGGAGCTAAGTTTAAGTAACATGCCCTCCAATACTTGCATATTTACATTTTTAAAAAAATTTTATTTATTTATTTATTTTGAGAGAGAGAGAGAGAGACAGAGCACGAGCAGGGGAGGGGCAGAGAGAGAGGGAGAGAGAGGATCCCAAGCAGGCTCTGCACTGTCAGCCCCGAGCCCAATGCGGGGCTCGATCCCATGAACCTCGAGATCATGACCTGAGCCGAGATCAAGAGTCAGAAGTTCAACCAGCTGAGCCATTCAGGCGCCCCTTTACGTTGTAAATAGCACTCAGTAGAGAGACAGAGTCTGATTTACATTTTTTTTTTAATCACAAAAACTTTCAGAAGCATCTTCCTAGAAAGGAGACTCACGGTTTTGGCAAACATAGCACCCATACAGCCCAGAGTCGGTGCACGCATTTTGCCTTTGTCTTTGTATTATTTGCCCCACAACCTTTGTTCTTACAAAATCATACCGGAAGTCCAGCCTCCCTTGTGGGCTCACTGTTTCCCCGGAGCACCTGCAAGCCAGGGAAATGACAAACAGCACTTTTTTTAAATGTTTAGTTTTGGAGGGGGGGGTGTGCAGCAAGAGAGGGAGACTGAGAGTCCGAAGCGGGCTCTGCGCTGACAGCACAGAGCCTGATGGCGGAGCTTGAACCCACGAACCTCGAGATCATGACCCAAGCTGAAGTCGGACGCTTAAGCAACTGAGCCACCCAGGTGCCCCGAAAACAGCATTTTTAAAATGCTGCTAATTCCTCAACTTGCCACCATGCACCGACACGTACCATCTCTGTGGTTTTTACGTCTCTTGGAGATAGGGACAGAACCCAAAAATCTAGCCGGGAGTGGCTGCGTGTGGAGTGGGCAGGCCCACGTGGTTCCTGGAGTCAGAGCGGGATCTTTGGCCGTTGTCCGTCGGTGTCGATCTTGCCAGCGGGGCAGCATCCTGAGGGGCTGAGCCCACCATAGGCGATGAGGGTATTTGAGAGGAGAGCCCAAAGGGGAAGATCTGATCCCCTTGGAGGAGAAGCTCTGTGGGTCGGGGAAGGAAAGGAAGCAGAGAAGGGTGACAGCTGGTGGCTAATGTGAAGGTGTGATATGCTTCCTTTCCCCACAGATGGTCTCCCTCTCCATAAAGCAGGAATGGAAACATCACATGGAGAACAGTCATTTATTTCTTCTGCAGGATCAGCGAGGAGGGAATTATGTGATTAAGCATTTCAAAATTCGATGTAACATTCCACCATTCTTTAAATCTAAAATTCTTTGTTTTGAAAATGGAAGCCAGGCGCCTGAGGGAACAGTGTCCATTTAGGGCCTTATCTGTAACAGAGAGAAGAAAAGCACAGTATGGGGGGATTTTAGGATGTCAGTAAACTCAGATTTATGATACAGTACACCTGTTAAATATCTTTGCAGTATACATATGTGTACGTCTGATCCTGATTTGCTTATATTAGGCTTTTCCTCTAGTCTAGACCTAACTTCTTCGGGATAGATACTCAGTTCTTTCTGGGTCCCCCGTACCTGCCTGGCTCAAACCTGGGTCAGTGGACACTTAATCACTGTTTGATAAGTAAACTAATTCTGTCATCTCAGTATGAGATTCTGGAGATTTGCAGAAACTCCCAGGACACGTTCGTGGCAGAACAAAACTCCGAATTCAAAGATACGGGGTTTCTGGTTCATCGTCTAACAAGTATTTTCCTATTTATTATTTTGTTTAACTATACTCTATAAGTAAATAGAACGACCTCACTACAAAAGTCATTATTAAGTTAATGATTTACATGTCTGGGTTTTGTTTTGTTTTTTTTAATCATTGTTTTCCTCCTCTCTTTTTTAAAGGAATCCTTTGCTGAACACCTGGGCTATTCAAATGGGGTCATCAATGGGTAAATCTTAAAATTTATTTTTCTTCCAAAAAGTAGTTAGTCATACCTAAACTTTTCCCTCCGTAGTGTTTCCTCTCACATGCGTACGTACTGTTCTCCTCCTCAGTCCTCTCTCACCTCTGCAGAGGTGAGATAACATCAGCATTCTCTTTTATTTTACTGGCATAAATTACTCCATGCCTTAAGCATGTGGCTATTCAAAGGACATAGATCTCATTTAATAGACTTAATGGTATGCTCATGTCCTAAAAATTGTTGTGGAAGCTTCAAACATTGTGACTTATAACCGGTGGTGTAGCTTGAGCCGAAAAGAGAACTTAACATATTAAATTTCAAGTTGACACTTAACATGGACGTGCGTGAGAGGAAATGTCTCGTCTGCTATAAATATGGATGACTTTACAGTAGTTTGTCAAAGTATGGCCCGTATAAGAAACGTTTGTTTTGGGTTTTTTGTTTTGGGTTTTTTGTTTTTTTTTTCCTAGCAGCAGACATTGAAGAGAGCCATGCCTTACAACAACAAAAAAGAACCTCGTATTAACAGATAGTCTCTGTTTTGCCCCAAGGAACATTGATCATGAGGATGTAGGGGCCATTCTGGGATCCCAAAGGCAGATGGTGTCCCTGGGCTAAGCACCAGAGATTGGGACCCATCCAGAACCAGTGCCTCTAGGCTCTCCCACTCCTGTTTGCGTCCCTTTCCCCTGGCTGTGGTCACTCCTGCCGCCATCACGGGACTGGCCAGGTTGCTTACTAAAAACATGGCCGCAGATGTCGGGGCGGGAAGGTGGATGTTGGGAAGACGTACACTTGAAAATGTGTCTGTTAGAGACAACACACACTGTGTCACAGGATCAGCTGCCAGACGATACGCTTCAGTGTAGACTGCAGGTGCACTGACCGGTGTTCCCAGCCACGTCAGCCCTACGATTACGTTTTAATAATTTAACACATGCCTGTTGACAAAAGATAAGTAGTTTATTACGGTGGAGGAAAGGCCCTGGTTTAGGTCATTAACACCCTGACAGAGGTAAATCTACTGTCCTATTTTTGGTATGAACTTCTGTGCAAGCCAGGCCTCTTGTCCCCTTCCCAGTCTATCCTTCCAGTGTGCATGGTGATCTTGTAGAAGGGTGTGGTAGTTAAAACTCTCCTGTTTAAAACCCGTCAGGGGCTTCCCGTTGCACTGAAAGCTAACACACCCAGTGTGGTTAAAAGAACCCTGTGGCATCTGTCCCCACTCCCTCCTGCTGCCTCTTGGCCCTCATCTCCAGAATTCTCCTGACGCTTGTGTTCTGTTCCTCAGACTCAGCAGCCTCCTTTACTCCAACAGGACCTTTGCACATACGCTTCCCTCTTTCTGGAATCTCTTCCTCTCCATTCCCAAGCCGCCGTTCTTCACCTGGCTCCCATTTTGCTCATTATTTGAGGTTTTAGCTAAACCATTCTCTCTTCAGCAAGGTTACCTCTGACCCTCTGCATCAGAGGCTGGCAATTTTTTTTTTTTCTGTAAAGGGCCAGATGTCAAATATTTTTACCTTTGTGGGTCAAAAAGTCTCTATCTCGACTTTGCCCATAGTGGCATGAAAGCAGCCATAGACAAAATAGAAATGAGTGAGCCTGGCTGCATTCCAATAAAACTCTATTTACAAAAACAGGCAGCAGGCCAGGGCCGAAATTGGCCAAACTGTGCTCTAATTTAAAGACGTCACGTGTTGCTATGCATTGTCTCATAGCAACTTGCTGTTTTTCTTTTTAGTACTTATCACAATGTGCAATTAGCCATTTTGAAGGCAGGGTTTCTATTTTCTCATCCCCGTACACATGCCGAGCGTTGTGCCTGGCTGGTAGTAGGTGCTCAATAAATATTTGGATGAATCTTACGTGCCCTGAATTAATAATTATGTGCTTGCTCAGTAGCAGTGTAAGGAAATACAACATATTCGTGTACACGTGTGTATAACAGAGAGGGAAAGAGGGAGGGAGAATTGAGACACACACACACACACACACACACACACACAGAGTGAAAGAATTAGAACATGAAACGATTTCCATTTCTTTCCAGAATCTGCCCTCATACCTGGCATCTATAATGTACTCTTTATGGGTTTTGTATAGAAACATTTTCTTTTTCCATTTACATACCCCCATCACCCTGGAGTGGATAGTCATTCATTCATTCATTCATTCATTCCACAGTTATTTTATTGAATGTTCACTACGCACAAGGCAGTGCCTGAAAACGAAAGCGATACTGGATCCTTCAAGAAGACAGCAGTAATACTGTCTTCTTGTTTTGCCTTTTTGGGTTCAGGGCTGAACTGTATCGGGCCTCAGGAAAGTTTGAGCTTCTTGATCGTATTCTGCCCAAACTGCGAGCTACTAATCACCGCGTGCTGCTTTTCTGCCAGATGACCTCGCTCATGACCATCATGGAGGATTACTTTGCTTTTCGGAACTTCCTCTACCTTCGCCTTGACGGTGAGTGCCCGAGGGGTGAGGCTCGGAAGCCACGCCCTGGAGAGCGCAGGGGTGACGGCCACTTAGATCCAGTTCCCCCCAACAGGAGGAGTGAAGTTGTTGAAGAATTGACTAGCGGGGTGAGGTGTGGCTTTTCCAGAGACAGTTTTTATTTCCTCCAGCTTTTAGAAAATACGCTGAAATCGTTTGCACAGCTGTTTATCCCCCAGACAAGCCAATAATGCGAGTGGACTTGGAGGCATTTTATAAGTACCACCATTAAACTAAACGAAGCTAAATTAAAATTTAAAATCTGTCCCTGCCTTTAGGATTGACGGTTATCTACACACTTGTACGAATGTTCTGATAAACCTTTAACTTCTTCTGTTGAGGCTTTTTTTTTTTTAAGTTTACTTACTTTTTTTTGGAGGGGGGAGGGGCAGAGAGCGAGGGAGAGAGAGAATCCCAAGCAGGCTCCACGCTGTCAGTGCAGAGTCTGACACAGGGCTCAATCTCATGACTGTGAGATCATGACCTGAGCCGAAAGCAAGAGTCAGACGTTTAACTGACTTAGGCACCCAGGCTAAGCCACCTGTTGAGGATTTTTTTTAACGAGATTAAGGGCTATGTCTCCTTTCTTCAGTAACCCTCTAATTGTTCATTTAAGGTGATACTGAATTATCATTCAAGCTTCTTTTTTAAAAAAATAAAAGCTTCTTTCTTTTTCTAAGTAGAACATATCTACATGCTACCTGAAGACATACGGCCCCGTTGTGTCCTAGATTTTGCAGACTATGTGCGAAATATTTGCCTGATTTACCTGGTAGGCAAAGTTCTAAAAAATTAGTAAGCAAATACGAATGGGAGGAAATAGGAATTTGGAGACATTTCCTAAATTACTGTTAGGATTTTGCTATCAGCCCTAATCTTTTAAAGATGAAAGATACTGGGGCGCCTGGGTGGCTTGGTCGGTTAAGCGTCCGACTTCAGCTCAAGTCATGATCTCACGGTCCGTGGGTTCGAGCCCCGCGTCGGGCTCTGTGCTGACAGCTCAGAGCCTGGAGCCTGTTTCAGATTCTATGTCTCCCTCTCTCTCTGACCCTCCCCTGCTCATGCTCTGTCTCTCTCTGTCTCAAAAGTAAATAAACGTTAAAAAAAAATTTTTTTTTTTAAAATAAAGATGAAAGATACTAAACTTCCTCATATGGTGGTGTGGGATAATACTTTTGAAGAGTGGTTTGTAGGAACAGGAGCTAATTTACAGCCAGAATGGTATGGAATCCTGGATATTGAGTAGCACAGAATTTCTAATATCAGTTTTTAGCTAGTGCAATCTTCAAGTTATTGTTAAATAGGAAGTTTAAAAGTTTATGTTCCATTAAAAGGTTTTGTCCCCCTGCCTTTTTTTTTTTTTTTAATGTTTTTATTTATTGTTGACATAGAGAGACAGAGAGCAAGCAGGGGAGGGGCAGAGAGAGAGGGAGACACAGAATCTGAAGCAGGCTCCAGGCTCTGAGCTGTCAGCCCAGAGCCTGACATGGGGCTCGAACTCACGAACTGTGAGATCATGACCTGGGCGGAAGTCAGACGCTTAACCAGCTGACCCACCCAGGTGACCCCAGACCTGATTTTTCAGGGTGTTTTTACCTCTCCCTTCCAAAGTCACCGCAGACCTCCAGGCCGATGCATGGCTAAGTAAGTGTTCCTTTTGAACACAGTTCGTGATACAGTTCTGTCATCCACAGTCTGTCTCTTTTGGCACGTCTCCTGCACTGTGTCTCCTCCTTTGACCTGATTCTTCTTCCCTCTCTGTGAGGGGCAAGGTCAGCACTCATTTGAAGGATAAGTGTGCCTTCCGTGCCTTCCTTGCTGCTCGGGTGAGGGGCAGCCCAGCCCTGGTGTCCCACCCAACTGCCATTTGCTACTTTGTGGCTTTTTGTTTAGAGCCTCCTGCTGTGTGGCCTTGGAATGCTCCCGGTCTGTGAAACTGGCAAGAAGTGCTTTTTCCTTGAAACAAATCTCTCTCCCATGTTCTTGCCAGCTTGAGGGAGTGCCTTTCCTACGTTGCTGTTGGTTGCTGACCTTATCACTATTAATAATAGTCCTAAAAGGTAAGGTTTACAGAATTCCTACTTCATGTGGGATACCAGGCAAAGCACTTTGCGTGCGTTATTAATTTAATTTTCTCAGGCAAGCAAGCTGTTTTCATTCCCTTTTACCGAGGTGTGACTACGATTCCCATTTCACAGATGGGAAAACAGAGGTTTACAGAAAGGAGCCGGGGACAAAACCAGGTTCTATCTTAGATCTGTCTGATTCCAAATTAGTTCAGAATCAGGTTTAGCAGACCCAGTGAGATGCACCCCATCTCTTCAAATGCAGGCTGCTTTCCTGGCGACAGCCTTTTACGAGTGGTTTGGAACTCACTCAGAAATTTTAAGGTGATTAATCGGAACGAGATGCAAGCCGAATGGAGCCACTCACTGTTCCTGCCACCAACGCCCTTACTGTGAGGTTGGAGGAGACAAGTAAACAGTCTCCGTAAAATGTTGCAGATGGAATTGAGAAGGATTGTACAGGCTCCCACCCGCAAGAAACAGCCGCCATTTGTTTCTGGAGTTGGAGAGAATCGAGGGGCAAACAATCAATATACCCAGTTCCAAGTACATCCACCCTCCCACCACCCGCCCCTTAGCCCGTTTGTTAAAATGACCAGATTTTCACTGCTGCGTCTGATGTCTCAGATTTTTGACCTGGGGCGGGGGGGGGGGGGGAGCGCGCAGAGGGGAAATCATTCGATGACAGCTAAACAGATTTTTTTCCTGCAAAGATGATGGCTACATGAACAGATTTGGCGACTACTCCGTTATAGTCGTTGTTTTCACTGGAAATGATTTTTCAGTGAGAGCAAGTGGTGAAGTTACATCCCAGAAGACAAAATTCTCCCAAAGCACATGAAACGCAGTTAAAATTAGGAATCATGAAAGCCTGGCAGCCTAATCCTCCTGGCTCGTTCTGCAACTTGCAACACAACTGCCCTTGCTATTAATTTATGATCTGGGTTTGTTCTGTGTCAAAAGTCCAAAAGAACATGGGGCTGATACTCATCCCGAGCACGTCAAATCCTGTGCCACCTGCGAGGAGCGCTTATGTGCCTGCGGATAAACCCTGATGGAGTAGTCCGAACCTCCCAGAGCAAATACCCCAAAGATTGCTAAGGACCAGCCAAGATCTTGACTTGGAGAACGTTTGACTAATGGGAATGGTAATCCAGCAAATTCTGAACCTTGTCATTAGAAATGTCCTAGCTTTGCACGAAAAGTGATTTAATCAGAGTTTTGTCCGGCTTGAAAAATTTGTCAGGTTCCCTATGATTTTATACAGTTTGAATCCACATCACATATATACATATATATATATATATACATATATATATGTATATATGTATATATATATGTGTGTGTGTGTGTATATATATATATATATACATATATATATATATATGTATATATGTATATAGTCATTCTCTTTGCTTGAGGTATCTGGGGTAGGGTCCAAAAACTCCTTTGACCAAATAGTTTTGGTATTTCTTTTGTTTTTCAGTGCTTTATTTTGTATTTAGGGTTATTTCATTCCAAGTAATTACCTCCACTAATTAGTTTTATTCCTATCTTAACACATGTGGTCATTAGCTGATTATTTTTCAGTGGATTTAAAACTGAACTTCTGAGACTCCTGGGTGGCTCAGACTGTTAGGCATTTGACTTCAGCTCAGGTCATGATCTCTTAGTTCATGAGTTCGAGCCCCCTGTCAGGCTCTGTGCTGTCAGAAGACAGACTTCATTGTCTCTAGAAGTTCTTTCTTTCCTTACTTTAGAACTCTCTCTTTTTTGGTTTCTGTAGCTTTCCGTTTGGTTTAAGGCATAGGGTAAATGTGTGAACCGTGACTCCCTGTGAGTATTTTTTTTTTAATTACTTCAACTGGAAAGATGATATAGTGAAAAGGTTTCGTGATAGCACAGAACATATCTTCCGTTAGCATCCTGAACAAATAGGTCACTATGATCTCAGAAAGCCAGTTCTGAAAAGAAAAGAAGAGCCCCACGTATTTGAAACCTCACTCAGCAAAGCACACTTAGTGCACCTCCCCCAAAATTCAGACTTACCATTTCTTGTTGCAGGATTTGACCAGGTGGCTAAACTTGAAATCTAATTTAGGAAGCAAAATGAGCTCTGAAGAACATTGCTTCATTTAATGAAGAGAACCCCCAAAGCCCCTGGTTTCTGATCCCCATTTGCTATATGTGGAGAATTGGCATTTTTCCCCCTCCTCAGGAGGGTACTTACTATTTTTATTAATATGAATAATAGATCCCCTCCATGTTTGGGAATCTGACCCTCATAGTAATTAGATTTCATTAGCTGTCACCACTTAACTGTTTTAATCCTCTGAAATAAATTGCTGGTGTATTTTCAACCTTAAAAAAAGAACACCATGTAGAAATAATATTTGTATAGCAGACGTTTAGGGGCTATCGTGTAACATGTATATATAGTTTTCCCGTATTTCCCAACAGCCTAAGGCCTTTTTCAAAACTCTGCAGTTGTGCTTTCTCGGTAAATACATTACAAATGCCCAGTATGTAATTGAGTGGCTGGTTTGGGAGCAGGTATGGGTGACTTCCTGCTCTAAAAGTGAGCACCACCCCCTGGGGTTTGGTGTCCTGAGCTTATTCAGGGTCTTTGGAGTCTTTTCAGGCACCTTGGGGCCAGCCATCGGTGGGTGAGTCGCATGATGGTCTGTTAGGTTTTAGGTTACCACCCTTTGAACTCAACAAGCAGAATGTCCACACAAGAAACAGACTGAGAGCTTCTGTGTGTGTGTATGCGTGTGTGTGTGTGTGTGTCGGTATATGTTTATATATATGGGATTATTGTGGCTTCAAGTCTTGCTAACCAGGATAAAAATATTCCATTCACATTTCAGGTTTTAAGCAGCCAGATCATGCTCAGGAGCAATCGAAATGGTAAAATGCAGTGGAAATCAATTTCCCTTTTGTTTCCACCCTCTTGGCATAAACATCTACTTGGTCTGATACCCATCGGCAAAATTGCTTTAAACCGTTATGATAATCTTTGTAGGCACGTGCAGGCGTGTGTGTGTATGTGTGTGTGTGTGTGTGTGTGTGTGTATGTATGTAGGTGTATTTTATAATATTATTTGGTGTGTTTGAGGCACCTGGGTGGCTCAGTAGGTTAAGCAGCCGACTCTTGGTTCAGCTCAGGTCATGATCTCACAGTTTGTGAGTTCGAGCTCTGCCTGAGGCTCTGTGCCAACAGTGTGGAGCCTGCTTGGGATTCCCTCTCTCTCTCTCTCTCTCTCTCTCTCTCTCTCTCTGCCTCTCTGCCTGCCCCTAACCCACTCATTCTCTCCCTCTCTAAATAAATGAATGAATGAATGAATGAATAAATAAACAAATAAATAAAATTATTTGTTGTTTTATTTTTTTTTTTAATTTTTTTTTTTCAACGTTTTTTATTTATTTTTGGGACAGAGAGAGACAGAGCATGAACGGGGGAGGGGCAGAGAGAGAGGGAGACACAGAATCGGAAACAGGCTCCAGGCTCTGAGCCATCAGCCCAGAATCTGACGCGGGGCTCAAACTCACGGACCGCGAGATCGTGACCTGGCTGAAGTCGGACGCTTAACCGACTGCGCCACCCAGGCGCCCCAATTATTTGTTGTTTTAAAGCACAGAAATAAATCCAGCAAATGTTTCATAAAGGTTTAGGTTAACATGAGAATGTTGTACATTCTGCAAAGGTACAGTCATAAGTGCTTATTTAAACCGAGCATTTTGAAACAGTGGGTAGTAGACAGTATTCCTTCCTTGATTTGAGAAATGTCTCTCTCTCTCTCTCACTCTCTCTCTTTTTTTTTAATTGCAAAATGTTCAAACTTCCTCTCCCAAAAGGCACAAAAACCTCAGGGGATTACCTCACCAATGCCAGAGGAGTCTATTTCTCAAGGAGGCCAGCCTTTCTGTCTCGAACCGTGCCATTTTCAGACAGGAGTTAATTGGCAAATTTACTTTTCTTGTACCTACAGGCACCACCAAGTCTGAGGACCGCGCTGCTCTGCTGAAGAAATTCAACGAACCCGGGTCCCAGTATTTCATCTTCTTGCTGAGCACCAGAGCCGGCGGCCTGGGCTTGAACCTTCAGGCAGCTGATACCGTGGTCATCTTTGACAGTGACTGGAATCCTCACCAGGTCTGTAATGTCTCTGACTTGGGTGCCCAGGCCTTCCTTCTGGAACCAGAGGAACTCAAAGACTATCAGTGTCTGCATTCACACTTGTGCAGAAGAGCAAATTTCTAAATGAGCGGGGCTGTTTCCCCTTTGGGGATATGGTGACCTCGTGATGGCTCTTTTCTCATGTCCCTCCAGAGCGTAGATAGTGAGATGTCTCACACCCACCTTTGATGTGCCTTTGAAAAGCTCCATTTTGGGGTACAGAAACTCAGGTTCTGCTTAGCTTTAACCCCCCTTCTGAGGTTGACGTCAGGCAAAGGATATTTAGTCGTAGGACAAATCACAAATGTTCCAAAATAAAAACAACAACAGTTAATATTTCTTGGACCCTCCCTGACTCTGTGCCAGCCTGTTGATGTGCATTGCTTCATTCTTTATTCACAATCCTGTGAGGTTGTAATTATTATTACTATATGCATCTCCCCGGTCAAGAAAAATGAGTCGCCGGAAGCTTTAAGTAAGTTCCCTGAGGTTAGTATATGATGGTTTGTCTTTTAGTCCGTAGGTTTTGTTTAAAATCACCATCAAAGAATATTCTGTGGAGCATCTACTACTAGGTTCTTTGAGCCTAGGTGAATGTAGCGTTATCCGTGAGGATGGGCCCCTTGTGGCACCCTTGTGGGTTCCTACGTTACTCAGGGAGATAGTGCGCTTGCCTGTAAGGTATCGGGTGGAGTGCTGTTCATCAGGATGTGACTCATGTTGGGGTGCACGTGAATTCAAGGTAGTAAAAGGGGAAGCGGCCCTCGTGTATGAATATGAACCATACACCAGGTTAGCCTGGGCTCCTCACTGCACCTTGCTTTCCTCAGCTACAAATATGCAGAGTACGACCCTGTCACCGGGTCACGGCGGGGAGACTGGGATGAAAAAGCTGACAGCAGTCATTCTGGGCAGGAAGTGGCATTCAGGGGGTGCACAGAATTATGAGAGAGCTTTCAAAAACTTGCATGCCTGCCTACCATCCCCTGCACCCCACCCCCAGTTTGGTAGAGGCTTCCCGGAACCACCTCCCCCCACCATACATTTGAAAGCTCCCCAGAGATTCTGACATCCTTTCTCTCCTGGCCAAGGAGCACTGATTTCAGGAATAAAGCAGTGGTTCCAAGCCTTGGGGTGACCACCAGCTTGGACCCCTGAGAGGCTCGCCAGTCATTTACTCTAGCTGAATATCTTAAAGGAAGCTTCTCTGGAAATGTTCTCACCTTGGAGAGGGCTCGGGAGCCACCAGCATGGAATATATTAGTTCCAAGTCTTTGGGAAATATTTTTATATGTTTTCTATATTTTTATATCCCACGAGACCTGCAGTTTGTCCCTTTTTACCATTGTGAATTCGGTGTCTGTTTGACATTTCGTGACAGGCTGCCCGCGTGCAGGCACTGAGCTCGGCTGGGCGTCTAGGGGAGGAGTATGTGATGTCTGTCTTCTCGGTGCCCCGTGTGGTTTAGATCACCCTGCAGCCGCTGCCTGTGTCTTTCCTGAGAAAAAAATAATCTGTCTATAGGTGAATGCAGAGTTCATTAGATTTTATCTTGGCGGGGGAAGCACATCTATGGCATCTCAGCTGACCACCTTCACTGGCACAGTGCAAATGCTAAGAGTCAAAGGAATTCAAGGTCTCTAGAAATGCTAAATTACCAGAGAGAGGATGCTGGGACATCCATGCCTCTCCCTTTCTCTGTCTCCCTCTACCCCTCTATCTCTTTGTCTTGTCTTTATGTCTGCTTCTCTCTCATTCTCTCTCTCTCTCTCTCTCTCTCTCTCTCTCTCTCACACACACACACACACACACACACACACACAGACATACTTTTACAACCAGCAACCAAAGGTGTAAGTCCAGAATCAAGTAAATTGCATGAGCAATTCATTCACTTTTCACTGTGTTTGAGCTAATATCTCAAATTTCCTCTGGTCTGATTTGCCCCAGATTCCTGGCACTGGGACATATATTTCTCCAAATATTTTTATCTGCCACAGGTAGGTTCACCGTCACCTGATTTGGACAACTGGGCTGACCAGAGTTTTCATGGCTGTCACTTAAACATGGCCATTACTTTGGGCAAACTTTTTTTTTTCTTTCACTTTCAGAAATCAGTTATCTTACAATGATAGAGTAAGTACTGATTTTTCATTTAAAAAGTAAGACAGCTAACTTTCATTAAGCCACGACTCCACTGGATACGATGAGGCAGTTTGCATACCTAATTTCCTACCTAATCCTCAAAATATTTCACATGTTAGGTAACCAGTCAGTATTAAGTCACCCATGTCTGTCTGGGTGTGAATCCTGGCTTTGGGCTCTTTCTACCCTATACCCCTGCATAAATATTGCATGGTCCCCAAAATGAAAGTTGTGGAGCTCTTTTTATCTTGTTGGTTCCATTGTGCTTTGAAAAAGAAAAAAGTGTCTATAATAATCCTAAGTCAGTTGAATCAGAATTAAGTCCTGTTGATGAAATCGCAGGTCCATTTGCGAAGTTGAAGATAGAGGCCAAGAAGTTGCTACTTGGAGGCCCTTGCTAGAAGTAAGGACAGCACATACGCATGTGGAATTAGCAATAAAATCCCTCAGAATTACCAAGACTCTCATTTCCAAACTGCGAATCAGAAACATGGGTTGATGCCTTTACTATTAGCCCATGGAGTTTGAACTTCTTTGTTACCACAGAATGGCCACCCACAAAGTTACCTTGGAGGTCCTTTTCCCAGGCTATCTTCTTATGCGCAGATAGAATCAATCACACCTAATTAGTGTGGCTGAGTGTCAGGCGACTCCCATCTCAGAGGTACTGAAGAATCCGTTCAATGACGAAAGCACGTTTTTCTTTGTCATAGTATCCCCTGCCCCCCGCTCCCCACTTTAGCTTAGAGACTCAGAGGCTAAACATTCTATAAACTACTTCAGCCTAGGGGCGTCTAGATGGCTCAGTTGGTTAAGCATCTGATATTGGCTCAGGTCATGCTCTCACGGTTCTTGAGTTCGAGCCCCGCATCAGGCTCTGTGCTGACAGCTTGGAACCTGGAGCCTGCTTTGGATTCTGTGTCTCCCTCTCTCTCTACCCCTCCCCACCTCACACTCTGTCTCTCTTTCTCTCTCTCTCTCTCTCTCTCAAATATAAGTAAACATTAAAAAACATTAAAATTTTTTTTTTAAACCTTCAGCTTAGAAATAATAATTTTGGCTACTTTCCAAATAGATCGTTTTATTTTTTTTAAATAATTTTTCTAACCTTTAAAAAAATACTTTTTTTTTTTTAATTTTTGAGAGGGAACGTGTGAGTGGGGGAAGGGGCAGAGAGAGAAGGGGCCAGAGGATCCTAAGTGGGCTCTTTGCTGACAGCACAGTTGCTCAGTGCTTGCTCTTGGCCCAGACAGTCTAGAACATTTACTAGTAATACTTATTGTTGGGCCCGTTCAGGAAACATTCCACTGACCCCTGTTCTAGAAATAATCCAGAGGTGGATAACATACACCTCGCTGTTTTGAAATCTGCTTCACCATTCTCGTGAGCATTTGTCAAGAGAGATGGTTGAACTTAGAGCTTGAAAATGAAGTTTAGGGTTCCGACCCCCTCTCCCCCTACCAGCTTTGGATGGTACGTCTCCAACTCACCTTCTCCTGTTTTGGGAACGTAATCTAATTTGGTTGGATCCCAGCTGTGTTTGTGTTTCAGCTGTCTGATATTTATATTACTCGTGTATCTTCTGAGGAAACATATTGGCCTCACGAGTCATTTAATTGTAGAGGTCCCTGCAGCAAAGACGGGTCTCCTGGACAGACTTTGGCCTGTTGCCGTCTTGTGCCATGTGCATGGCCAGGAAACTCATCTGGCCAAGTGGCTGGGCTTCCTGCTGTAGAGCATCAGCTCTGTGCAAAACAGGGCGTCTGGGATGCCGGATACAGGGGACAGACTTTTGCCCCCAAAACGTGTACGGGTCTAACGGGGGATGCATGGAAACCACTAATTAGCATTGGCCCAGAGACCATCACCTAGATCAAAGTGACAGACCAAGATGTTTTTGTGGTGTAGCACTGAAATCAGGTAGCTCGGCCTCCTAGGTTTAGTAGGGGTTTTATTTAAAGAATTCATTACAACTGTTTTCTTCTTATAAGAGTAATACAGGTTTAAAGCAGAAAAAAAAATTGTTCAACCACTTGAAAGTAAAATGAGGGAAATTTAATAATGACTTTATTCTTCATTACTTGGAAGTGTAAATTCCTGCCTTTTACTTGGTTTACATAAATATGCACATATGAGATCCACATGTACATAGTCATATGTAACGTGTCGTTTTTACTTGTTACCGCTTTGTGTCATTAAATCTCCTATAATTAATTTGTATGGTACTATGCATATAGTGTATGGTACATACATACAAAGATTAATTTTTTTTAACCAATCTGTTATTGTTGAATGTTGATTTAATTCTGCTTTAAAAACAAAAACAAAAACAAAAAACAGGGGTGCCTGAGTGGCTCAGTCGGTTAAGCATCCGACTTTGGCTCAGGTCATAACCTCACAGCTCATGAGTTCAAGCCCCACATCAGGCTCTGTGCTGACAGCTCAGAGCCTGGATCCTGCTTCAGATTCTGTCTCTGTCTCTGCCCTCCCCTGCTTACAGGCTCGCTCTCTCTCTCTCTCTCTCTCTGTCTCAAATATAAATAAACATAAAAAAATTTAAAAACCATTGTAAATAATACATAATGCCGAGAGGTACACCCATATTTGTAAATCTTTGTGCATATCCTATCCACGATTATTCCCGTAGGATAAATTGCCAGAAGCAAAATTTCAGGAGTCAGAGATCATTCCCAGTTTTAACACTTTTGGTACTTGGTTCCGGATTTCTTTCCCCCAAAACTGTGACCAATTTAGCATTCCACAAGCTATAATTTGGGGAATTCTTTTCATTGCCCAAACTAAAGATGGAGTCTTTGGTGGAATTAGATGCATGGAGATCTGCCCCCTGACAAGTCCCTATCTGTACACCATAAGATTATATGTACATAATTATATGTACGTATAATTCACAGATGTTTTAAAAATCGTCTCTAACACTTTAGACCAGTGTCTAGTGTTTCTTGAGATTTAAGGTTAGTTGTAGGTAATATCAAAGTCATAATTCTGACATCAAATTTAATGGGGTCTTCGTTTGTTTTGTTTTTTTAGTTCGGGTCAAAATCTGATGGTGAACCTAGAGACGGGTGCAAACACCTTGATGCCTGGATTTCAAAACCTGATATGTATTTTGGTTGGCTTGGCCGATCGGAGCCCAGCTTCCCTCAACTAGGGATGAACTCAGGTTTTCCAGAGAAGGTGGCTTGCATACATTAAAAATGAAAGCAAGATCTTTTCACTAGCGTGGGTGGGTTAAGTAACCCTCTATGCTCCCCTGTCTCTCGGGCAGGTGACTTGTTCGCTGGGCTGATGCAGGTGCGCTGGCCCTCAGAGCATGTGGTTCTCCCTCACAGGATCTACAAGCACAAGACCGAGCTCACCGCATCGGCCAGCAGAACGAGGTCCGGGTGCTGAGGCTGTGCACTGTCAACAGCGTGGAGGAAAAGATTCTCGCGGCCGCGAAATACAAGCTGAATGTGGATCAGAAGGTGATCCAGGCGGGTATGTTTGATCAGAAGTCTTCAAGCCACGAGCGGAGGGCATTCCTGCAGGCCATCCTGGAGCACGAAGAGGAAAACGAGGTACGATAGAAAGCCGAGCTGATGAAATCGCACAGCGCCCTTTTGTCTCGGAAGGATTAAGAACGACCTGTTCTTTCTTTAAAGAATTTGCTGGGCTGGCGTTGATTAAAATGAATAAATTAGCTGCCTGTCTTACATCCCAAGCACAGAAAGCCTCTGAAAGTCATCCAGACCAGTGTCTTAAGAGCCTTTGCTAGAGGCACCTCAAGGCTCAGCCAGGGCACACCCCCCTGGCTCCCCCGCCTCCCTCCCCGAGAGACGCAGACAGGGTGCTTAATCGTACTGTAAATGCTGCCTTCTGTAGGGAAGATGTAGAATTGCACAGGGGCCCCTGGTACCGGGACACAATTCAGCCAGATGAGAGTAGACCCCGCCAGAAAGAAGGGTCCCTCCTTGCCTTGTCTCTCTGCCATCCCCCTACCCTGGGCCCTCTCTGTCTTTTGCCTTTTGATTAAGCTCTTCAGTATGTTTGTAGGACAAGCCCTCACAGCCATCGTAACATGTTTTCTTGTACTTACACTCTGAAAGCAGGACTTTGACCTCCAGTGCAAATTTTTCTGTAAAAGCTGACCAAAGGCTGAGAAAATGACCAGCTTTAAAAAAAAAAAAAAATCTCTTTACTTGGCAAGATTGTTCAAAGAACACATTCCTTATGTTTCTCTAAGGGGGTCTTTTTTTTTTTTTTTAACTTTTTAAGTTTATTTATTCACATAGAGAGAGAGAGCACGAGTATGAGTGGGGGAGGGGGGGCACGGAGATAGAGAGAATCCCAAACAGATTCTGCTGTCAGCGCAGAGCCCGATGTGTGCTTGAACTCACGCACCCGTGAGATCGTGACCTGAGCCAAAGCCGGGTGCTTAACCCACTAAGCCACACAGGCGCCCCTCTAAGGGGGTCTTTAGGTAGTCGCTTGTATTTTTTTTAGATTGCCAATTTTAGTAATTCTATACTGAATTTTCAACCCGAGCAGATTTGAAAGAGATCAAAAGACATAGTTCTAATGTAGTCTAGAAAAGTGTGCAAAATACCAGCACCAATCCTTACCATAAAATTGTCTTGGGATGGACAGATTTAGTTTGATGTCCCTATATTTGTAAGCTGAGGAGTGGGTTTACCTTAACATATTCATATGGAATACTATTTTCATTGCATATATTAGATATAGTTCGATCTTGCCTTAAGTAGGATATATGCTTTTGAAATCTTCTATAAATTATAAACCAAATTCATTTAAAAGTCTCCCGTACATTTTTTTGTGTGTGAAATGAGTCTGAATGTGAAGTAGATCTTGATATTCAAATGAATCCTGAAATGAATCTTTTTGCAAACTGAAGAGCACTTTTATACCGTGCTTCCTCCTAACTTGTAGGTCTAATATATTTGATTAGTTATGTATTAGGTTTTGTTAAAATAATGAAAAATATGTGTGCGCACGCATTCACACATCCACCCGTATTTTTAAAATTGTGATCTCAAATAATTCACTCTGATTCTTAAAATTGAACACGTGATAGAGGCTTGATTCTTGAAATTGATTGGTCCAGATTTAGAATCAGGTTGTCAGGTAAATTTTGTGTTCTTGTTTACACACCTGGAAATTAAAAAACATATATATTATTTTTTTGCATGATGCATACTGTCCCAACACAGGTGTGGGCAGAGCTGATACTCCGCCCATGGTCTCTACCCTGTTTTTGCCTTTAACTCGTTTTGTATAGGCCTTGTGAAAGTAGAGGTTGGCCTGGGGAACATGGCATGCAGAGGAGCCTGGAGCTTTCCGCCCATCCTAGGCTGCAGGGAGATGTCGATGTCTCCCAGCCGCAGGGGCCACCAGGGCTGGGCTGGGGTAGGGCCTGGGGCCAGCCGCATTACTGGGGCTCCACACTCCTTCCAGGCTGTTAGTGTGTCAGACGTGGTGCCATTTTCTGGGTGCCCTGTGTCCTGTGTCTGGGTGCCCTGGGCGCCCTGTGTCCAGATCTTTGGAGACACTGACAGACCACAGTCAAGGGCTGTGGTTCCAAATACTGAGGCCAAGTAGGCTGCTTATCTGCACGGCTGACAGGCCGTGAAGTACCAAGATACAAAGACCCCAGGGAGGTATTTTGCACACTTCCCAGCCATTTCATTCTCTGTGAAGGTCAGACCCTTGCAGGCAGGCTTCTTGCCAGTTTACAAGAGAATCTTTTCACCGTACGCGTGGGGATGTGCAAGCCCCCCATTGTGTAGGCAGAGAGTGGATAATATGTGGTTCTAGGTAGTGAGCAAACCAGGGCACCTTTTCACCAAAGGATATGTTAACCAAATTCTTCGTACCATGAAGTATCAGCCCGCTGCCAGATAGGCTTGGTCTTTGTCAAGTGAAATGCAATATTGAGACAAATTTACTTTAATCAGGTTAGAGGCGAACTAGAACAGAAAGCTTTTTACGAGGAATTATTATCTTGAGTCATTAGATATTTGCCTATGGAAATGCATTCACTTCTAACACAGTGCATAAAACATTATCTTGGGAAGAAACATAGTCATTTAAGCTGCTAGGACACTCATACTCTTTCTAGAACAAGGTGCCTCGTTTTTGCACATATAATTTGGGAAACTGGATATTTGAAGTTCTGGGTTTTCCTCTTTTCCTCCTTCTGCCCATACCCTGCGATCCCCCCATTTGATTCTTAACACACTCAGTCAGCATATGATAAAAATAATTTTGGAAGGTAAGTTCTGTAGTATATGCCCAACTTTTAGATTTTTTTGTTTTTTTGTAAAGTGTGGAAGTCATAGCATTTCTAGAAAACTTGAGAACTTGGTTTCTGAGGAGTTTGCAGAGAGATCATGTGCTTTGGTCTAATATCACATAAAACGAAACTGTTCCCTGTTATGCACCCATCCAGAACTTTAACTGTTAGCATAATAATTCCCACTGAAACACATTGATTAAACCCATATTAAAGGCTCTATATTTGACCTATCTGTATGATTTTTATGGCCTTGTTCTGTGCCTAGTCACGAACTTTCACATATTGGTGGGTTTAATAAGGTTTTGAAAATCACTTATATGAGGCTTAATAGAATTAAAAGGATTTATGTCAGGCACTTTTTCCCTCGCGTTTCCTTACAAATTGACTGTGAACTAAATGTCACGCCCATTTTACAGATGAGGTCATTGAAGCAGGGGAGACGTTAAGTAACTTGTTTCAAAAGTAATGGAATCAAGATATACACTACCACCACCACCACCCCCCACCCCGCACCAAAAAAAACCAAAAAACCACACACACACACACACACACACACACAGTACTTTTCATAGTGTACCATGTGTCCTTCCTAAACAGATTTTGCTCTGGGAAGATTGGTTTGAGTAGCTGGCGAAATAATGATGGCAAATACTACCCCCACTGACCCTTCTCTTTTCTTTGGGGCTTGAGAAATGAATCCCTGTGGTCTACAGGACATATCCACTTTACTCTTTCATACCTCACCCTGATTGTCCAAACTTTCCCCTAAAGCCTGTTAAATCATTCTGTTCTTAACCCCAGGAAGAAGATGAAGTGCCCGACGATGAGACCCTGAACCAAATGATTGCTCGACGAGAGGAAGAATTTGATCTTTTTATGGTAATACCATAGAAAATCGTGCACCTTTTTCTATTAACGCGCGATGTCTGGAGCCTGCGTGCCCTGGCAGAACTTCCTTTACAGAGAGCCTGGGCCTTTCAGTTCAGAGGCTGCAGACTGGCTGGATTTAGCCTGCACACATATTTTTTTGGCCCACGCGGTGTTTTTTAAAATTTCAAATTTGTTGCCAACATAAAAAGAATCCTGATTTCTGGCTTCTCTTGAAAAATGAGGGTGGGCAGCACCAGGCCCACGTCTCTGTGTGGAAACAGTTGGCCAGGGCTTAGTGGCCGCACCCTCCGGCTGGACAGGCCATGTGGGTTATGGCTTTGCCCCAGATCCCTGCCCCTGGCCCCCCAGCCCCAATCCCAACTCATTGTAATTCAAGGCCAGCATCATTCTGGGAACCTGCCCTACTCCTGTAGGTAGTTTACAATCATTCCCTCGCTGTCTCCTTACTGGATCAAAGCAGATATGCTCCCCAACCAAACAACACGGGTCGTGTGTCTCCTTCCTGTTGAAGAGAGCCTGGCTTAAGCCAGCAGGAGCCTTGCAGATGCACATCAAGGCATAGCCTTCGCTGAAAGATCGGAATTGGTTGGATTTCGCTGATCTGGGCAGATAGGAAAGAACCTTGACATTTAAGGAATTAACAGCCATGGTTTCAACCTTGACGTTCCATACTACATAGTCACGTGCGATTTTGCTGAAATCTGCACTTGATTTACGTGTGTGGCCCGCCCCAGGGTCAGTACGTGCGGAAGCAAGCCCCTCCGGTTGTGAAGGAGGCCCTCAGAAGTGCTATTTTGCTGCATTCTTCAGGCATGCGCTGGACCTCTTTCATCTACTGTGCGGCCCAATGGTCAGAACGGTTTCTGGCACATAGTACTTGCTTAGCAAATCTTGAGTGAACGAATGGCAGCGTTTGCAACATTTTAAGCCCTGTGAAGATGTCAGTGCGGATCAGGACCTGTGAAGTTGCACGGCTCCTTCCAGTACCATCAATCATTCTGATCTTCCGGACATTTAGTCTGATGGCGGAATGAGTAAGGAAATGTGAACTGTGATGCGGTCATGCTGCACGGTCCCCAAGTCCAAGGCCCCCAGTTTGAATGCCCTCAAAGTGTCAGGCATTTTGCAGGAGAGAAACAAGTGGATGGGGGTGGGTGGGTGGTGGTGGTAAACCAGAGCTGCTTTGTCTAAGGGGGACAGAGCCGCAAGGCCCCAGGTATCCAGGAATTCCAAATTTCCAAGAGAAGCTAGAAATCTAGGTTTTTTTCATGGGCAATCTCTGGATTTCAAAATGTTTGCGGCTAAATTCACTTTTGTTTTTATTATGATCTCCTACTGCAGGCCAAATGAAACAGGACTCTGGGCCAGATGTGACCCACAGGATTTGCATCCTCTGTCTTTTTAGCCCAGACAGTCTGAGAAGAGAGCTCCAGCTGCGTGGAGGCTTACGTTATTTTTTGCAATTTTTGACTAGGGAACAACGGTTGTGTCCACACATAAAGATTCGAAATAAAAGACATTTAATTCTTCCTCGGGGAAGTTTTAGGGAGCTGTGGGAATAGCTCCTAACCTGGGATGAGCACTTTGCCCACCCCACCCTGTTCCTAAGTAAACCACCCTCCTTAGGAAAGGCATTTTTGGCTACAAATGATGCAACACAGTCATGTGACAGCATGGCCAATGCAAGGTGTTCCTCAGACCTAAATTTCTGAGCCCCGACTGTTGGTCACCCTTATAGACTGGTGCTCTCCTTGGGGACATTAGAAGTACACATAGGAAACAGACATCTTTTCTCTCCTTGACGAACTTATTAAAATGTAGATTACTGGGGATCACCGGGGCCAGAGGCCCTCAGCTTCCCTGGCTGCTTTCTGATTGGCAATAATTCAGCAGCGCTACAGCCGCAGATACTCTTGAGGCCTGGGAAAGGATAAGCTGCCTGTCATTATACAAATTAGATTAGGCCCAGAGATGGAGATTTTTGCATCAGCAGCCCCGAAGTGAGGGGAAAAGAGTACATCTCTTTTCTGACTTTTGGGCTGGGTATTTGTAAAAATTGAAAGCTTCAGGGGGAGAAAAAAGAAAGAAAGAAAGAAAGAAAGAAAGAAAGGAAGGAAGGAAGGAAGGAAGGAAGGAAGAAAGAAAGAAAGAAAGAAAGAAAGAAAGGAAGAAATTATGCTTGTTAATGGTTGCCTTCTCATTTTTAGATGATACAAAGTTTTTGTTTTTTTTTTTTTTTTTTTTTTTTTCTTAAATCCAAGCACCGGGCTGCCTTTGTCCCATTCTGTATGCATTAGCACCTCCACCAGGGGGCAGGAAATCACATTTGATTCCCTGCCAGCTACTCCTGATGAAAAAGTTCAGTGAGACACAAGAATGGAATGCAAGCTAGATTTGGATTTCAAATATTTAACCTTCTTATCCCTTATTATTTGAAAAGCTGGTTCTCTATGTAAAAATTAATATCAGGTTATCATTTTATTTATCACGGACACTGTAGTTAAATAACGCACATTAAGCAGATAAGCTAGTCTCTTTAAAATGAAACCTTTGTTTTAAATATTTTTCTTGTTTTCTCCTAAAAACAGAACTTCAGAAACAGTGATCCTTCACACTGATTAACAATGAATTTTACCTAAAAAGACCTTTGCCACATCAAGATACAAATGTGAAATATTTCAACGGCATACAAACATGAAACTTTAAGAAGTGCTTTTTAAAAATCATTGTACTTGTTAGCACAACTTTTATTATCATGAATGTATCGTAAAACAAATACATTCATGTAGTACCTAAATAGTAAATTAGACATGCTTGAATATCAACTTCACATCTTTGTACGTGTCTTCTGCAGGTAGAAATCTTTGGGAAGAGATGGCAAGCGTCAGAACTTTAAGCTTATTAAAAAGTGCATCGGGGCGCCTGGGTGGCTCAGTCGGTTAAGCGGCCGACTTCGGCTCAGGTCATGATCTCACAGTCTGTGGGTTTGAGCCCCGCGTCGGGCTCTGTGCTGACAGCTCAGAGCCTGGAGCCTGTTTCAGATTCTGTGTCTCCCTCTCTCTGACCCTCCCCCATTCATGCTCTGTCTCTCTCTGTCTCAAAAATAAATAAATGTCAAAAAAAAAAATTAAAAAAAAAAAAAAAGTGCATCAACCCGGGGCACCTGGGTGGCTCAATTGGTTAAGCGTCTGACTCTCGATTTCAGCTCCAGTCATGATCTCATGGTTTGTGAGTTCAAGCCCCACAACGGGCTCTGTGCTGACGGTTCAGAGCCTGCTTGGGATTCTCTCTCTCCTCTCTCTCTGCCCCTACCTGGCTCACATGTACTCCCTTTCTCAAAATAAGTAAATAAATAAAATAAGCTTTTTTTTAAAAAAGTGCATCACCCCTTCATAAACGAAAAATAAAAAACAAATGCAATTTAGTTTTTATATCAGATTTTCTATCAGTTTACATTTTTTTAATATCGATTTTTGAAATTTTTATGTCAGAAAAGATTTATTTTCTCACTTGTGGACAAATGCATGGGATAAATCATATATAGGTATATCGGTATAAAAGTGATGGTGGTGATGTAATCAGAAGTGGATGTGGCAGTATTTTGTCATCACAGTGGAATGCATTCACCAAAAAAAAAATTTTTTTTTCATTAGCATTCTAAAGTACTGTTACTAGGAGGTCCCTTTGAGAAGCCCCTCTGTAGACTGTATTGTTAGCAAGGCATTCTGTGTTCTAACAAGGCAAATTTGGTGGGTCCCATTTCTGATACCAGAACATTAGGAGTCAGGATTAAGGACAGCCTCTCCAGCTAACTATAGCACATGACGGAACAGGACGGCCACATTTATCTACCAATGGGGCTCCCCCATGCCGCAAGCCTGCCCCAACCCTGGGAATATAATGATTTCCAAAAATGTTTAAGCGTAGGTGAATGGACTTTGAACTTTAATTTTTGTGTCGATTCTAGAGGTCAAGTTTGGATTTGAACAGAAATTTCATTTCTATTTTGTTATCAGTTTCAGTTGTTAAGAAAAAGTTATGTTGAATTCCTGTTTCAGGACGGTAGAACTGAAGGAAGAAGGGGGAAAGGTAAATCATTGAATAGTTAATGGTCTATTTGATTGTAGAAATAGTACATCTAGCTACCCATACACACACACACACACACACACACACACACACATATACGTGTGTGTGTGTGTGTGTGTGTGTGTGTGTGTGTGTGTATGACATAAGCAGCAATTCCGTGTAGGTCTTATTTACTTTTTTTTTTCTTTTAGCTCTCAGATTGTTTAGTTATAGGTTAAAGCCCAGCATGTAGTACTTAATTTACCCAGGTGCACTGGGTTTTTAAAAAAGAAAGCACGAGGTGGAGAAGTAGGCATTCAAAGGCTATGAAAATATATGAAAGGGAGATACTTTACTTAAAACTTGATCCGTTGAGGTGACATTACACCTGAGGTTTTTCTCTGGCGTTGTAATATTTTCATAAGAGCTAAACTTTTTAAAAGCTAAAGCGTCGAAGGACATTCCTCTCACGGAACCCGTGGTGTGCCGAAAATCCAATACATTCATGGCCGAATGACTAATCAAGCCATTTATGTGCCCACATGTCCGAGTCCAAGGGTGAGCCAGTCTGCAGCAAAACTTGGGTCGCTGACTTTTTTTTTTTTCTCTGTTTAATTAAAAGCATGAGCCCTACTGAGTCAAAGGAAGTTTTCTTAATGAAGCTTCTCTTGTATATGCTCAGAGAGTACTTTTATGCGAGGGCAGCAGCAAATTGTATTTCTGGGGCTCATATTTTTTAAATATACCCCCAATTGGAATTTTCTCACTGTTTTAAGGGGTAGCTTTTGCACACACCCAGGTAAAGTAAAGGAATTTGCAAAGAGCATATTTTACATGCATGAATTTCAAAGATGGGGTACGGAGGGAGGGAGGAGATTTCACCTTGCAGAATCTCTGCTGGGACAGTGTGTGTGGGGAAGGAACCGGAACAAGTAAGCCAGGATAGAGAGACTCTATGGGAAAAGCAGAAAGGGGCCCTGAAGCCATAGGAGGAGACTCGTGAAAGTTGTTTTTGTTTTTGTTTTGTTTTTTTAGTGTTATTTAATTTATTTTGAGAGAGAGAGAGAGAGAGAGAGAGCATAAGCGAGGAAGGGGCGGAGAGAGGAGACACAGAATCCGAAGCAGGCTCCAGGCTCCGAGCTGTCAGCACAGAGCCCGACGCGGGGCTCGAACTCGTGAACTGTGAGATCATGACCTGAGCCAGAGTCGGACGTTTATCCGACTGAGCCACGCAGGTGCCCCTCGTGAAAGTTCTGTGTGCTGTGACATCGGTACTGGACAGAGTCCCCCTTCCCATTGGTGACACTTCTGTTTACTACCTGCAGCGCATGGACATGGACCGACGGAGGGAAGATGCCAGGAACCCAAAGCGTAAGCCCCGCTTGATGGAGGAAGATGAGCTGCCCTCCTGGATTATTAAGGATGACGCCGAAGTTGAACGGCTCACATGTGAGGAAGAGGAGGAGAAAATATTTGGTAGGGGTTCTCGCCAGCGCCGGGACGTGGACTACAGCGACGCCCTCACGGAGAAGCAGTGGCTGAGGGTAGGTGTGGCTTTCTTACCTGTTCTTGCCAGGTGGATGCTCTCGTTGGCTTGAGAAATCGGGGACCCAGGGACGAGTTGCCAGTGAAAGCAGAGCATAGGGCAAGTCGTTCTGCTGTTGCCTTGGACGCTTTACATTTCAAGGCAGTGCCTGGAAACATGATGAAGAATGTTTTGCTAGAGCCGAATTGGCCATTGGAAGCAATGAGACCCGCTAATGTTTTATGGCCAATTGCCCGGCCAAGCCTCACTCTCGGAGTTAGCATCAAAATGTGGAAAGGGGCCTTAGAGATCTTTTAATTGTTCCCCCTCAATTTCATGGTCTTTAATCCGAGTTTTACTTTTCCAAGGTCTGCAGAGTCAGTTCAGAGACAGTGGCATTTTCTAACCGCGTTGTTAATTTCCCAGACCCAAAGAAATTCGATCTGGGAGGTGTCTTTGGAGTCTCTTGGTTTTACAAAGCAGTTGTTGTGGCCCAAAGAACTTAGAGCTGGAAGGTCTCTTGGTATTCTCTTGGTTTTATAGACAAAGTGGTTGTGGCCCAGAGAGGTTCAGTGACTATACAGGATCACACAGCTGGCTAGAAATAAGAATCTGTGAGTGTTGAAGCATTGACGTGCTCAGTTTCGGCTAATCTGATCTGTCCCGTCGCAAACACAGACTCAGGGTCACTGATGTTTGGAAGTGTTATTCTGTCGTTTGGGGCTCTCCCCGCCCCACTTTGGAAAATGTTGATTTCTCATTTTGGCTAGGGAAGGAAATCTCAGAATGTTGCCTGGGGAGCAGAGAAATACCACAGTGCGCCTAGGAATGACATGGTGCGAATGCCAAGGCCGGTGGGAATCTTCCATTTGAAGGTTTAGCCCCGCTTTCTGTCACAGGGAGCAGACTCAGTACCTGCCTTGACAACAAACTGGGATCCACGTTCCAGGCAGGACCAGTAAATGTGGGCTGGAAAGAGTCAGCACAGTTGGGCGAAAACCAAACAAAATAGAAGCTGTTGTTGTGAGTTGTTCATTTTATCGAAAGGGAATGCAGTTCCCAAGCTTTGTAAAACATGGCTTTTAGGACCCAGGACATAAGTAAGGTAGGTGGGTAGAAAGGCGATTGGGAAGTATTTTGAGATTGGATATCAAAGGCAGACAGGTCTTGTCACCACTTGAGATGTGATTTACTCAGGATGCTGTACGATGAGAGAGACGTGACCTGAATTTTGAAAGGACTGAAAAAGAAAGAGACTAAGAAGGCACTGCTCATATTTATGGTTGAATGATGGCGTATGGAATGTAACTTCCTGTGTGGCTGTTTTACTGTCATATCCGAACATTCCAGTGGCCCCGGAACATGGCTTTATGGGTTTCTTTTGTTTCGCTGTTGTGAGGCGGGAGCTGTTTAATTAAGATCCATTCTATAATGTGAAGAGTTCTGTGTTTGTTTAACAATCATTTCTGAGCTCAGGAAAATTCTCTTCTCTTTCCCTTTTATTTAAGCACTAAATTAAGTATCTGGAGTCCTGTTACAGGAGATGAGATAACAGCCCAGGCCAACACTGAAAGTCATTCTTTATATGTAGAATCTCGAGATGTGACAAGCAAAATAACCTTGTTTATTGGGGCAAGAATGTAGCTGAACTTACCATTTTTAAAAATAATCATTGGCCGGGGGCACATGGGTGGTTCAGTCTGTTGAGTGTCCTACTCTTGATTTTGGCTCAGGTCATGATCCCAGTGTCGTGAGAATGAACCCCGTTGCCAGCTCCATGCTGAGTGTGGAACCTGCTTAAGATTCTCTCTCTCTCTCTCTCTCTCTCTTTCTCTCTCTCTCTCTCTCAAATAAATAAATAAATAAATAAATAAATAAATAAAATAATCATTTGGAAATGCTCTTACAGAAAGATAACATTGTGATCTTAGGAAGTTTTCAAGTTTAGAAGACCCCATTTTTTCTTTTTCATTCCGTTTATATCACTAATGAATAACACAGTGCCGAGCGCATAGTAGAAACTCAGAAAGGTTTGTGAAATGAAATTATAACTCTGTATGCAGAAAGTGGAAATTGACTCATTTACTGTGATGTTAGAATAGTATTTCTCTTTCTAGTGCTCCGGTAGACTTTCTTTGACCTATAACATAGACGTCTAAAAGTGGAAAACTAGTTTGCTTTTCAAAACTACACTGTGAAAGTCACGTTTATGATGCTCAGGCCAAGGTGTCTTGCGAGATAAAAAGTCACCCAGGAAAGACAAAAGTGCTCTCCGCACAGCTGTGTTGTAATATGTCTTTTTGTGAACCATTCTTCTGAAAGTTGTATGTCCATAATTGGTGGTAGGAGCTAGTAACTTGCTGTCAGCCAGCACACGCAGTTAACGCGGCGTTGTCCCACGGCCTCCGCATTCGAAACAGATACTTCCTGTTCTCGGTTTTCTTGGTCCCCAGCAGCAATCCTGGTTAATATCAGCCTACTAAGTTCTTCCGATAATAACATTATATTCAAGGGGTTTTCCCGAGCCTCGTCGTGAAGGGATGTTCTCTACTGGCTTAGGATCGAACGCATTGAATGGTCCCATCCCAGCCAGCACAGCCTTGAAAGGGAGTGTGGCAAAGACCGTCGTGTAAGCAATGCTGAAACAGGGCTAAAATAATTCTTCTTTCTTCTGGCAATGTTGTACAAAGCCTGCTTGGCAGAGGCACCGGAGATACGTAGATCCCAGAGCTGGAAGGCCGGTGAATGGAGCAGGTACCCATCCTGTGCTGGAACTGCGTTCTCCGCCGTCCCTGTGCCAGGAGGCTGGCCACCCCTCAAGGAATCGCTCTGCCTTTTTGTCTGCGTAGTGCCTCCAATTCGTGGTCAACCCCGATTGTTAGCTCTTCCCCTCTCTTTGAACAGAATCCTCTTTCCTTATAGCTGCTTCTCACCGGCTTTGATTCTATCTCCTCAGTCTGGAATGAACTCTCCCACCCTCCGCCCCTGTCCTTTCTTCGGAAGCTTTCTCATCCTTCAGGGCCCAGCTCCCCTGGCCACCATATCTGTGGCGCCTTCACAAATGAACTTTCCCCTGTGCTGTCACATGCCTTTGCCTGTTCTTTCGTCACAGTTCCAGTCCAGTTTCCTTGCGTTCTTGCTAGCTGCCGACATGCCTGCTCGGCTCCTAGTGGGTAAGGTGGATCTTGCTACAACGTAGGAGCTCCACGTGCAGATAGTAAGCGCCCATGGAGTGCCACCTTGAATCAGCACGAGATTGATGTGCAAGAATAGAGCCTAAGGTCATGCTCACTCACCACCCCCCATTCATGGGCCTATCCAGAAAACTAAGTAGGATATTATCCCTCACATAAAAGCCCAAGGTGAGCCCGGGCTTGTTCAAGGATCTAGGCTGACCGAGCGTTCTGGCAGCTTGTTCATCTGCACCCCACTGAGCTGGAAGTGGGGGAGACAGCACAGAGTGGTGGGTGTGGGGTTCAGTCGGGCCAGGCCTGAATCCATTTCTGGTCGGATTCCGTCGGCGGGAGGTCGGTGGTGTGGCCGCACCAGCTCTGAGGGAGACTGGGAAATGTGGCCTGGCCGCCAGCCCAGGAAAATAAGATTTTGGTGACTAGCTAGCAGTCTCTGCCTCAGAACACTTAGGTTAAATTGAAGTGATATGGCCACCTTCTTTGAAAATTTTATTACGGTTTTATCACAAACAGGTTTTATTTTATAATCATATTATGCTAAAAATTCCCACAGTGACCTTTAGACAATCTGTTTAGTTGGAAGGCTTTTAAATTTTTCTGTATCCATAATGTTGTTTTAAATGAGAAGGTTCACAATTTCAAACACAGCTCAATTAAAAAAAGAAACAAATGTTTTTGTAAAGTTGTTCTGAAATCCCTATTTCCACTGAGGGAAACTTAGATTTCCTTGGGGGTTTAGCCAATCTCGAGTTAACTCATCTTTTTGGGTAGTCAGGTCAACAGGCATGTACCCCATGGGCTGTTTCTCTCCTCTTCCTGGGGGCTGCTGTCCCACGTACCTTCTCAAGTGGCATCTGGAAAAAGGCAGAAGTGGGTGTTTCATCATGGCCTTGGGGGCCGGTGCCTCGGTTCTGTCTGCTGGGGTCAGTGCCAGGCTGCCAGGCCGCCCCATCCCTCGATGCCCTGATGTGCCCTTGGTTCCCATCTCATCCTCTGGGAGATTGCCATGATCTGTGCTGTTGAAGTCTGGGGTCCTGACTCCATTCCCAGCTCCTGCACTCTGAAGTCTCATGAGGACCCCAGCCCCTCTGGTGTTGCCAGAGTGCCCCTCAACTCTTTCGTGCCCAGCTTGAGAATCGGCAAAGTCTTGGCTGCTTTCTTCGTGCCGTGCTAGAACAGGGAGACAGTCTAGCCCCATTTCTCAACAATGGCATAGTCAATTCCAAAGGGTTGTCAAGACTGAAGCTTCTAGAATCTGGTGGGTGGGTGGGTGAGGGAGCTTTTTAAAATAAGCGAGACAATTGGGACACCGGGGTGGCTCAGTCAGCTGAGCGTCCGATGTCGGCTCAGGTCATGATCTCATGATTCATGGGTTTGAGCCCTGCATCAAGCTCTGTGCTGACAGCTTGGAGCCTGCTTTGGATTCTGTGTCTCCCTCTCTCTCTGCCCCTCCCCTGCTTGCTCGCTCGCTCTCTCTCTGTCTCAATAAAAAAAAAAAAAAAAAAAAAAAGTAAAAAAATAATAATGAATTAAAAAAACTAAAACAAGTGAGACAAAAACATGTCACTTGTGCGTATTGAATCTGACCCTGTGAACACCTAGTGAGGGACCCTCCCAGATCCTCAGAAGGAGCTTGTGAGGTGAGCATCCTCAAGTGTGCGCTATATTAGCATCACAGAAAAATCTGGCACTTTTAGGACCTCATTCCTCGTGCCCCTTGCACCCATCCCACAGGCACACGAAGTTTGGACCCTTGTGGGTGAATATTCCATTTCAACCCCAACCGGGTTCATGTCTGGAACCAACTACCCAGCATGGGCACAGACCCCACAAGCTAAAGGGCTCAGCCCCCCAACAAGACGGTGCCTCCTTCCCCCAGCAGCCACATTTTGGGGGGGCCCCCAGGCCACCTGCACTTCCTTCTGACTGACCGGCTATAACTTCAGGGGTTCTCATGACCCCCGCTGGTTCAGTAATTTGCTCTGATGATTAACGGAACTCAGAAAAGCACTACTTTGTGATTAGTTTTGTTACGGAAGCCCCACGTCAGAAGGACCAGCGAATCCAGCAAATGAAGAGACACATTGGATGAGGTCTGAGAAGGGGACACCGAGTTCCCCTGCCCTCTCCTCTTTGGATCAGGACACATCGCCCGTCTGGCACGTCAGTGCGTTCACCAACTGGGAAGCTCCACTGAGCTGCGGGGTCCAGAGTTTTTGTCGGGGGCTCATTACTACACAGGCACGAATAATTAAAATCATCAGCTGGGTGATTGGATTCCCTCTCCGGTCCCCCACCCCTCCCAGGCTGGGCCCGCTCAACAGCCCCACCATCTAATAGGGTGGTTGGTCCTTCTGGTGACAGCCCCCATCCAGAAGCCCTCTAGGGGCCCTCCCTGGGTCACCTCATTAGCATAACAAAGGCACCACTGCCACTCAGGAAATTCCAAGGGTTTTAAAAGCTCTATGCCAGCAACCTAGGACAAAGACCAGATAAATTATTATACAACAGGTGGCAATATCCTCAGGCCTGACCTTTTGCCTCTCTTCCTCTTTACTCCCTCTGTGGCCAAGAAAGAAGGCACTGTGCCCTGCCTTCCTGCCCTATATGTAGCAACTTCGCATTCACATGTGGCCCGACCCGGGGTTCAACACTATGACTCCTGGCAGTTCTGCGGATCCCTGTCCACAAGGGTAGCTCTTGGTTGCAAAGAGCCTTTGGAACTGAGGAAACCCTCCCTTCCCTCAACAAATCCTGATTTAGTCTGCCGTTCTGATGGTGGGCTCACAAATCCGTTTTTGGAAGTCACTGGTTATCATTTGGGTTTTGTTTTTCTTTGTGTACCAACTTTATCCTAATCCTTCCGAAGACAGTGGGTGACTCCCCTCAACAGGGAATGGTGCCTTTAGAAGGCATAAAAGAGACTATGAACGTGGGTTTAAAAACACTATCTCCATTAGCATTTTACGGCTTTTCCCGTGGTGTACCCCAGGTGACAACACTGTGACACCACGTACTGTGTGTGTATGTGTGCGTGTGTGTGTTTGCGCATACACAATGACCGGCTCGTGTTGATGACTTCTCGAAAAAAATACCTTTGTTTCTTTCTGTGTGAGAGCGGGCATCCCATCGGCCTAAACGGGCAGATGTCCCTGATGAGCCCAGGGGGACAGGTTTTTCGGTTCACCTCCTGCCGTGTGTGCCCTGTCTGGGACATCTCTAGTTGTCGTAGTCATTCTTGAGGTGGGAGCTCAGTAAAACCGGGGTGATCACAAAGCTAAAAGCTGGACTGAGGGTGAATTCTGGAGCCCTTGGTTTTTCCCATTCTTCCTGAACCTTTGGTCCCGCCACCAACTTCAGAACCCTTCCCTTCCTTAAAACATTTAGTGACACCCCAGAATTTATTTAATTGCCGAGTGAGTGATTTATACCCTACAGCACTTGAAGATAATTGGAATGCGAACTAAATTATGTGCTCTGTATACTATTTAATTGCCAGCCGGGTAGAGGGAACAAACTTTGAAGAGTATGCTTTTGTTTCACAATGGATGTGATGTCTCCAGACTGTGATTTGGAAAGGTCCTTCTTAATTGCTGGTGGCTGTCTGTGTGGTCCACATGTATGAGTATGAAGATGCTTGTTTTTTTGCATTTTGTTTGTTTGTTTGTTGTTTGTTTGTTTTGGCCTGCTGTATAAGCTCCTGGTGATAAAGGAAGGTACCTCTGTGTTTTTGCAATGCCCTGTTAGTTGGGGGCCCCTAACGATGTTACGTGAATGATAGCAGTAAAACCCACTTTCTCACATCTTTGAATCTAGGGATAGATTCAGCTATTTTTAGAAGTGTTAGGGTTTCGAGAGGGACCTCCAGGAAGGGCAGCCCAGAGAAAACCCTCTTTTTCCTCAACTAGTCTGTCACCAACTAAAAGCTCAAGCCTCCCCATGTTTTCTGTGCTTCATGGTCCTGTCTCCTGACCACACTGAAAGGAAGATTGTTGGGGTTTCTCCTTCCCGCAGCTCAAAGTGGAGAAAACAGTAACGAAGTCTTAAAATATACAGTAGTAGGGGGCAATCAGGAAGTAAAATGAGACCCTTCTCAAGGGAATGTACCTGTGTGGCTTATAAAGCTATGAAACACCAGGTTGCAACTACACGCTAAGATCCCTTGAGTGGCTTTCCATCACCAACAGCCTGTGCCAAACCCTACCTGGGAAGGAGGCAGAGAAATCCATGGGGAGGTAGTCACAAAGGACTGGAAAAGGTACCAAGAAGGTTTAAAGAGATTGGTATTTCAAATAATATATTTGAAATTCTATTGAAATACACAGTGAAAAATAGCAAAATTATCTTCTCACCTATCCAAAGAGGTGGTTTCTCTCTAGAAACCTTTGAAACAGGATAAAGTGTCTTGCATTTGGGCTGGATTAAAAGTACGATCCAGCCTGAAATCAGAGACAGGGGCTGAAAAATCCTAGTTGTAATCACAGTCAAGAGCATCTGTGATTCTGGGAGATGTCCTTTTTCCTAAAATATCTTATACTGACAAGGTTTTCTCTGTGTGTTTGCTTTTGATTTTTTGGATTCTTCATTGAAAGTGTAATGTGCCCGATGCCTTTAATCTGTTCCTGCTTCTCTTTTGTTTTGTCACTTTGGGTAATCTTTGTTTTTTTTGCTATAAGATATAAAAATTGATATTTCTTTTCCTTTTTCAAATGGCATTTTTAGCTTCTAAAATTGGGTCGTCAGATCTACTGGGGCAAAATTTCTAGCAAGCTGCATTTCCGCTTTTATACACAAGGGAGAGCTAAGGCCCTAGAAAATAGATTTGGGTTTTGCCAAATTTCACGCTCTGCAGTACCTTAGGAAGGAAGTCCTGAACTGATTAATGGCAAGAATTTGAATTGTTTGGGGAAATATTTGACATAGTAAAAAGCATTTCGGTCACTTTTCTACACTGTTTATTTTACTCTTAAATCCACTGGCTAGATCATTTTCACAGCCACTGGACCTTACTCAGTATGTCGTTCCCTTTTGTCAAAATTCAGTAGAAGAAATAGCCCTCAAAGGACCAACTAGAATAAGTATTACAGGTGGAGAAGCAAGAGAGACTTGTGTTGCTCAGTTTTTGAAACTGTGATGCGTGGAATTTCTGGTTTCAAGTTTTAGCCTTTGAAATGGGGATTGGGCTCTGAAGCAGAGCTCAGGCATGGAAAGTAACCATGAGAAATGGGATGGGGCTTACTGATATTAACAAGCCCCAATGAGTTCGTCTTATCTTTACGTGGAGCCAACTCCTGCAGACAAATAGATGGTTTTAGATATACACCTGCTTTTTTTGAATCAAGATTTGGTGTCCGTCCTACACTCTTTTTTACTTCTTTTTTTTTTTGGATCAGTAAAGCTGCACAAAGATCTTCTTGAAAGAATTTTTGTCTTTGACAAGTAAAAGTGTATATATCTAAGGTGTGAGATGTGATGTTTTGATACAGGTATAGGTTTTGAAATGACGTCATTCATGGGGTGGAGGTGGGGGAGGGTATCCGGAAGTTAGAGACAGGGCTGATAACTTTACCGTCACTGTGCCTCTGTCTGGGTGGGTGTCACAGCTGTCCCTTTTGGTGGCTGTCTACCTGGGGAGTTTAGGATGGTGGTCAACAACATAAGCCTTGGAGGGATGCCTCGGTGGCTCAGTCGGTTTGGTGTCTGACTTCAGCTCAAGTCATGATCTCACAGATATGGGTTCGAGCCCCACATCCGGCTTTGTGCTGACAGCTCAGAGCCTGGAACCTGC
Source organism: Panthera uncia (assembly GCF_023721935.1). Lineage (NCBI taxonomy): Eukaryota > Metazoa > Chordata > Mammalia > Carnivora > Felidae > Panthera > Panthera uncia. The sequence continues at coordinate 9,015,541 of NC_064807.1, read as the reverse complement.
TTCAGATTCTGTGTCTCCCTCTCTTCTCTGCCTCTCCCCAGCTTGCACTCTGTCTCTGTCTCTCTCTTTCAAATATAAATAAACATTAAAAAAAAATTTTTTTTTAAAGTAAGCCTTGGAATATGATGGGCCAGGGTTCAAATCCCAGCTCCATTGATTGGTAATTAGCCTGTGACCCGGGGTGCCTAGTGTAACCTCTCGTAGCTTTGCTATAAAACGAGGAAAATAATCGCATGTTCTTCATAGGGTTTTCCGAGGTTTCAATGCATAACATAGAGAACCTGGTTCATATAAGAAGGATTCCAAAAACAAATAAGCTGTTACGAAAAAGTATTCACTAATTTCAGAGTAAACGTGATAGGTAATAGTAAAAGAGGAAACAAAAATACTTCTGTTGTGTATCTTGAATACGCGGTTTGGGGTGCCAGGAGAAAGGGAAAGGGGGTGCGTAGAGATGTCCCTATCCCCACTCAATGGAATTAAGGAGGACAGAATGTTTACTTGCTGAATATGTTGTGTGATTGGCCTACAGGCTTGTTCACCTCAAGCCCACCACCCTATACACACTCAGCTATCAACTGTCTGTTCTAGGGTTTTCTCCCTAACCCTCCGTGCATGCGGGAAGAGAGCACTGGGGCCAGCTGTCAGGAACTGGGCCTGTGGGGTCCTGGCCCCGCCACCAGCCAGCTGCGGTGATCTCGGGCCTCCAGGGTTGAGTTAGTTGCATTATGTTTGATTCGCAGGGTCCCTTCCACAACCTTCCAAATGGGATTTGGGATGAAGCTGGTTTGCCTTTTACTTTGTATGCTGGTTTTGATAACGATCATCCTCTGCTTTTCCTATTCGCGGGTCCACGCGTGGAAGCTGTTTCAAAGCAAATTCAACTTGACGCCCATTTATTGAACGTTGAGTAGGTTGAACTGCACTGGCTTGGAGCGGGGAAAGCAGCATTAATCGTCAGGTTTCTGTTCCTTACTGTCGGAGCAGTGCCCGCCTTATTAGTGCAATTAAGAGCCAGATTTGAGAGATGCTATTAGAGATAATAGTGCACACTTAGCCACCTTAAAGAGCTTGTCAAGAGCAGGTCTCCAAGTGTACACAGATGGGAATTAATAGAGATTAAAATAGATTGTGAGATGCTCTAACTTGTGGGGCTTTTAACTGTTCCAGAAATGAGCAGAGTTTAGGCAACATGCATTCTACTTTATGCTAGAGTTTTAGTGTCCTGCCTCTGGGGACGTGATTTCTGATTTTCCCTCCCCCATGCCTAAGAAGACTTCCACAGGAGGGAAGGGCAGCTCCTTCTCGGACTGTGCCCTCCACTCGCGGAGGGCAACAGAGGTCACCTCCTGGCTGTCCCCGGGAGACCCGAGCCTCTCTGACAGCCACGCCTGTGCTCCTGGGGTTTCTACCGACCCTGCTTGGCCCCCAGTGGAGGTGAAATACAGCACAGCACATCCTCCACCTTTGAGCAGAGAAAAGGAGGTGGAGGTGCAGGGGGTTAGGTGCTGGGGCCTGTGACATTTGCAGACTCCTGGAATTTTGGAGGATGGCTTTTCCTCTTTGTTCACAACAGTTCAGGTGGCTACCCAGAGAGGTCACAGGGTACTTTCCACAACAAATACCAACTCCCATCACCCCCTACCTGCTACCCCTACTCCAGCTCCCCCAACCTGCCACATAAAACACTCCGGTCTCCTACTGCAAGTGCAGTTAAACTCAAAACACTTCAGCATAGTCTGGGAGGCGTGGCCATCTGGCCGCTGCCTGGCCTTTGAACCTGGCCTTCTCCCCTAGCTCTCAGGAAGGCTTTCACACCAGGCTGTCTTTCAGGTCCTCTGCACTTCCAGGAAGGCTCCTTCCCAGATGGCTATCTCCTTGCCCTGATGGTCTCTTTCCAGAGACATCCCTCCCGACCACCCCAGCTGAAATAGCCTCACCCTGCCAGGATCTGTCATGTGACCTAGGCTAGTTTTCTTCATGCCATCATGCCAAGGTTATCTTATTGTCTCTTTCCACTGGCATTCAGCTCCAGGAAAGCCGGTGCGCTCACCTGTCTGGTCCACTGCCCTATGCCAGCATCTGAGCACTTCGCCCATAGCACTCAGCAAATACTTGTGACTGTGTGAGTGGGCCAGCCAGAAATGTGGGCTCGGGGAGATTTGGTTGCAGTCTGTGTCGTTTCGGCACACTCTGTGAATCCTGCGTTGTGTTTTTCTTTTGACTGATGTGGGTCAAGGTAGACATTGTTGGCGTTCTTTCCCATTAGGGTCCAGTGATCTGTGTCTCCTTGGAAAATTTTCTCACTTAGAAGAATTCTAAAGGCATGCAGTTTTGACCTAAGTGCTCCTGAGTTCCTCAAGAATTTGAAGGCTCTCTTCTAATTTCAGAGCACATTGATGAAGATCATTGAACTATGCCTACATAAGTACAGCCATTCCTTCAACCCAGCTATTCCTTGGAAATTGCCAGAGATTTCGCAACAGCTGTTTTCCAGCTTGAACTGTTTTCTTTCGTTTTCGGTGAAAACCAGATTAGCACATCTAATCTAACTTGAAATGAAGAGGCAAAAAGAAAGCACTAGGGGCACCGGGTGGCTCAGTCGGTTACGCGTCCGACTTCAGCTCAGGTCATGATCTAGTGGTCACTGAGTTTGAGCCCCACATCGGGCTCTGTGCTGACAGCTGTGAGCCTGGAGCCTGCCTCAGATTCTGTGTCTCCCTCTCTCTGCAACTCCCCTGCTCGTGCACTGTCTTTCAAAAAGGAATAAACGTTAAAAAAAAATTTTTTTTTAAAAGGCACTAAATTAATTGGGTTTTCATTTTCAGTGTTGTACAAGAAAGCCCCCAAAAGAGAATGTGCATTTTAAGCCTAAATCTGTGGACTTTTGCACGGCTTCCTTTCTTGTTTTCTATTGGAGGATGTGGGATTGTCAGAATCGTGAAAAATTGTAGATGGGACCATGAAACTTTGCTCCAGGCAAAGCTTAGTCTGCCACTCCTACTGAAATACAATATTTAAGGTCACTCTGCTCATAGTCCTTTGTAGAAAGCATAATCCTAATACAGGAAGTTGTTTTGTAAAATGTCCCTCCCTTGCACCTTCAGTAGAATATTTTCTAAAGATTATTTAAAATGATATCCTCGGGGCGCCTGGGTGGCTCAGTCGGTTGGGCGTCCGACTTCGGCTCAGGTCACGATCTCACTATCCGTGGGTTCGAGCCCCGCGTCGGGCTCTGTGCTGACTGCTCAGAGCCTGGAGCCTGTTTCAGATTCTGTGTCTCCCTCTCTCTCTGACCCTCCCCCGTTCATGCTCTGTCTCTCTCTGTCTCAAAAATAAATAAATGTAAAAAATAAATAAATAAATAAAATAAAATGATATCCTCAAGGGGCGCCTGGGTGGCTCAGTCGGGTAAGCATCTGACTTCAGCTCAGGTCATGATCTCACAGTTCATGGGTTCGAGCCCCATGTCAGGCTCTGTGCTGACAGCTTAGAGCCTGGAGGCTGCTTAGCATTCTGTGTTTCCCTCTCTCTCTGGCCCTGCCCCGCTCGTTTCGTTCTCTCTCTCTCTTAAAAATAAATAAACATTAAAAAAATTTAAAAATATAATAAAAATGATAGCCTCAAAACTTGATCGAGGCTGCCAGTGGGTCTGTTCCTCTTTTCCAAGTTGCCTCTGATAACTTAGTGGAAAGAACAGGGGTTCCAGATCTGCCGTTGTTTTGCTATATGACATCTTGGAGGCGTCATTTCACCTCCCCAGGAGGGATGAGGAAGAGTCCATGCCCCATCTTTCCTGCCCTGTCCTTATGTGACTCTGCCTTTGGTGGCCCTGGAGAGAACCACGTGGAATTGAAAGAATTGAAAGAATTCCAGCTCCAGCTCTGAGACTCTGCTCTCAGGGATTCAAACTGGGGGCACTGGTGAGAGGTTTCCTGTCATTCTCAGGAAGGCTTTCTCTTGAAAATGCACGTTTGCCACAGGGTCCTGTTGCATGTTGGTAGACTCAGTACATACATGATCCAGTGTTTGGGACGGTCTGGTTGTCTGTAGCATTTAGAATGGTGAGCTGAGTCTGTGTGCTGATAGGACGGGGCGGATGGGACGCCAGCATAGTGGAGCGTGTGAAGGGAGCGTCGTACCTGCCATACGGGATTACCTTTCCCACGCGCGCAGTCGGGGCTTCTGCCATTCGCTACAGACCAAGATCAAGAATTTTTTTGAACCCCTTGCACACTACCGAGTGCTTCACAGCTGCCAAATAGGTTTATTTTGTTCGCTGACACATATGAAGCCCCCTCATCCACCCACCCACCCAAATTATCAAGACCAAATCCATTTACACTCATTTTAATAAAAAAAAAAAAATCAGTACTTGGGGCGCCTGGGTGGCTCGGTCAGTTGAGCGGCTGACCTCGGCTTAGGTCACGATCTCACTGGTTGTGAGTTTGAGCCCCACCTTGGGCTCTCTGCTGCCATCATGGAGCCAGCTTGGGATCCTCTGTCCCACTCTGTCTCTCTCTTCACCCCCCACCCCTGCTTCCCCTGCCTCTCAAAAATAAATAAAACATTTAAAAAAAATCAGTACACTAATGCCAGGGGATATTACTGGAAGGCATGGGAAGATACCGTGGAGTCCGACAGACTATAGTGTCCACATTGCAGAGGAATCCCTGACATAAATACGTATTCTGCAAGAGAAGTTACCAACCCGGTTTCGGGGTTTTTATTTGCCACCATGTTATCCTGTTAAACAAATCTGGTGATGGACTGTTTGCTTAGTTGTATCTTTCTGCATTTTTTTAAATGTTTTTTTTTTTAACGTTTATTTATTTTAGAGACAGAAAGAGACAGAGCATGAACAGGGGAGGGGCAGAGAGAGAGGGAGACACAGAATCCGAAACAGGCTCCAGGCTCTGAGCTGTCAGCACAGAGCCCGACGCAGGGCTCGAACTCACAGACCGCGAGATCATGACCTGAGCCGAAGTCGGACGCTTAACCGACTGAGCCACCCAGGCGCCCCGTGTCTCTTTCTGCATTTTTATAATCAGCACCCAAACCCTTGGGAGTTTTGTTTTGTTTTGTTTTTTAACCTAAAATTCAAAATAGTTTTTTTGAGAGGCACTTTTTTCCCCAGTCATAAAAGCATAATGAGAAATACAGAAGAGTGAGGTGAGGGAAAGAAAATAGCAGCACCTGTGATCTCACTGACCTTCACGTACCCAGGTTGGAGACAGAGCCAAGTAAAACACGGACGGGGTTAATTTGGTGCCATTACGTTCCGAATTATTTTTAACCTGTTACGAGGCTGCTCGTTGGCTCTTTTGTAGCAGTTTCAGTAAATCCCAACCCATGAGGCCCATCAAGCCCCAGCCTGTCTTTAGGAATCTTCGCATGTCCTTCCATTCAGTGTTAAGAACACCCTGTTTTACGGGGCTCCGGGTGCCAAAGGGACTGACTTTTCTTTAAGGCCATTACGGGACATGCGGGGGCATGCCTTCCCACACTGGAATAGCAATTTTTGCTTCTCCGTAAACAGGCCTCTTATGTCTCAACTTCAGATTTCACCGGCTGTGATTTCCTCTTTTCAAAATTGCTTTCACCTCCCTGTGTCATATAGTCGGTGCTGTTTCACTACCACAGAGTGGGCTCGTGTCACCCCATCCCCCAAGACTGATGTGGCTTTGTTGGGGTTTTTTGACGTGTAATTGACATAAAAAAAATCCTGTATGCTTTTTAGCTGCCAGGTCTGAATTCTTAGTCCACATTCCTTCCCATAGACTTTTCAGGACTTTTAGTTCCGACACTACCCTTTCCCCATTCTCTGTTCCAGACAGTGCTAGGCTGGGTGCTATAAATACACATCACGTTTTAATCTCCTCATAGACTTGGAGTAGCTATTATTTCTCCCATTTCACAGATGAGGAGCTAAGCCTCACAGTGGGGGAGCAGAGTTTTCAGGTAGAGCATTTGGTACCCAGAACGTGGATTCGTTTGATGAATGCTGGACGTTCAGTTTACTGCCTCTTAAAGATTTTGAAAATGCACATCAGGGCAAAGCTGCGGGACTATGGGGTTTTGGCAAAAGACAAATCACATCCCAGTTTACAGCCCCTTTGCCCACTGAGCCAACCTCCTTCTGGCTTGTGAAGTCCAGCTGCTTCCTGAAAAGGTGCAGGAGCTCAGGTCAGATCAGCAACAGGTGAGTCTCTCGAGGACCCCGGAGGCAAGTCCTCTCGGGGACTTGTCTTGACTTGCCTTGACATTCAAGACAGCCTTTGAGATGGAATCAATGGAGGACTTGCCCCCACTCCTCAAGAGGGGGCTTCTTTGTCGATCTCCTTCTCTCAGCAGTGGGACTCCCTCGGGGCTTTGATGGCCTCAGGTCAGCTCCTCTCCCTGCCTTGTTTGCAGGGAGCCTGGGCCTCTCCCCAGCCTCCCTCCTCATCTTGTTGGGTGGGGACACGGACACGCACGATGTTCTCCCTTTGAGTGAATGAGGCCTGATCTTCACCTTAACTCCAGGCTGCATATTCCTTTTTGCCAATGAGACTGGATATCTTATTTAGGCCATTTGACTTTCGAAGCTTCAGAGCAAGACAGGTAAAGGCAGTTCAAATAAAGGCAGTTCCAGGGTCCCTGGTTGGCTCAGTCAGAAGAGCATGAGACTCTTGATCTCGGGGTTGTGAGTTGGAGCCCCACATTAGGTGTAGAGATGACTGAAAAGAAATAAATGAAATGTAAAAGTAAAACAAAGATTGGGGCACCTGGGTGGCTCAGTTGGTTAAGCATCCGACTTCGGCTCAGGTCATGATCTTGCGGTTTTTGGGTTCGAAACCCACATTGGGCTCTGTGCTGACGGCTCAGAGCCTGGAACTTGCTTCGGATTCTGTGTCTCCCTCTCTCTCTGCCCCTCCCCCACTCACCCTCTGTCTGTCTCTCTGTCTCTCTCTCTCTCAAAAATATTAAAAAAAAATTGTTTTAATAAATATATAAAAGTAAAATAAAGGCACCTTAAAGGAGGTGGGTTGGGGCAGGGCAAACAAAGCCCCCAAAATCTTTTGCCCCATTTGTCTGGCTTATTTTCTTCTTCAATATATTTTTTTAATGTTTATTTATCTTTGAGAGAGAGAGGACACACAGGGGATGGGCAGATAGAGAGGGAGGGAGACACAGAATCCAAAGCAGGCTCCAGGCTCTGAGCTGTCAGCACAGAGCCCGACGCGGGGCTCGAACCCACGAACCGTGAGATCATGACCTGAGCCAAAGTCGGACGCTCAACCGACTGAGCCACCCAGGCACCCCTGGCTTGTTTTTAATTCACTGTATGACTGTGTCGCGTCCCTTGGACAGAAGTCATTTAAGCCAGGCCTTGCAACGTGGTTGGTAAGCCCTGCTATTTTGAGAAAGTGGAAGAATAAAGAATGAAGATTTAATTTTCTTTCAACAAGATTTTTGGATCCCGTTTTTGGGTGAGTAAGGCATCAATCAAAATGCCTTTACATTTTGATTAAGGCGACCTTTTTTTTTGTTTTTTTAATTCCCGAAGAGATTTCAGACTGATAGGCGATTCAGACATATTTGGAGAACAACACTCCTACAAAGCAGAGCTAAACAAACAGTGAACAAAAGTATATGTAACATATTGTAAAAAGTACAAGGGAAGGAAGGGATCAGGTAGGATTTTATGAAGGAAGTGACATTTTAGCCATTGCTGCAAAAAGGAGCATGATTTGCGTAGGACTGGGGGATCAGGAGGAGGGAGTTCTAGGTTCTGACCCACACTGAGGCGTGGAAATGTGTGGCTCCTTCCACTGTGACTTTGTGTGTTAGGAGCGTGGTGTTTTTATAGAGCTAGAAATGGAGGAGAAGAGCTGGGGTGGGGACTCCCTGGGGGCAGTGCGTGACCCAGGAACCGGGGCTTTACTGGTTTCCATAGAAAGACACCCACGGTCTGAAATGGGAGAAGCAATGTGCGTTCCTCCTTTTAAGCAGAAGGTAACGGTCCACTTTGTGAAGGATGAACCGGGGCCCAGGAGACAGGGCAAGGGAAGCCCAGAGGGAGGCCATTATCTCTGACCCTCCCTGTGCAAGAGGAGAATGAACAGAAGGAAATGAGCTCTTTCAGGGGCAGACCACACAGTGACAGGCAGGCCTGGCAGACTGTAAGGAGGGACAGTCATGATTTTAAAGGTTTTGAGGTTGGATAACTGGGGGGGAAATGATGCTGCCCTTTGAAGAGACAGAGAGATCCAGAGAGAAATGTTTGTTCTCTTGGGAGAAGGGCAGTGATGTTTACCCGGGATGTTTGACCAAGATATTGGAACCCACAACTGGTAACTCCAAAGCAAGTCCAGGCTAGAGAGAGAAATGTTTGAAGCCGAGTGCCCGAAGTGAAGTCAGTCAGGGCCGTTTGGATCTCCACAGAAGGTGTCCTATCCAGAATAGGGGACCGGACTTCTTGAGTGGCAAAGGACTGCTCAGAAAGCACCCACCTCACTGAGGGTTGTGAGTCTGTGTCCAGGCTATTCAGCACAGGGACATTCACCAAGAGCCCCGCTTTGGAAGCGGAGAGGCCAAAGCCTTCCAAGATAACGATTTATGCCCCCTCCCCCCCACCCCAGGAGAGCGGTTTTGAAGTTCTCCAGCCGCCATTAAGAGACCTACGGGTCATTAAGAGACCTCTCATCTGCAGCTGGTGAGGGCATCAGACATACTAGTGATGGCTGCTGTGGGCCCAGGGCAGCCACATTTCACTATCGGGAGCATGAACAAAGAGACGGGGAGGCCAAAGAAAAACTTGGGGAATCTGCACTTAAGGGGGGGGAACAAGGCGGCAAGAAAAGGTAGGGAACCCCAAGACTGTAACATGACAGGAAGGAGAGATTTCAAATAAGGAGCAGTGGATGAGAAAGTAAATAAAATAAGATCTGAGACCAGACTAATGGGGATTTGGAAGCTCTGGGCAACTTTTGAAACATAGCAATGTCTTGTCCTGGGCGCTAAGGAGTTTTACTCCCTGGTCAGGACGTAGGTAACAGTACAGGTGACTCCAGAGGTTGGCAGTAAGGGGAAAGTGAGAAATGAGAAGACTGGAGAAGACACAGAGAGTTCAATGCCAGAGTTTATGATTTTGTCCTTGGAGATTCCCGTAGAAATGTCTAGAACAGACCCTTGGCATTCATGACCAGTGTTCAGTAAACAGGTGTATACCCAAGGGCAGTTTTCCCAGGGGATCCTGTATGAAAGTTCCATTTGTATTCCAACTCTATTTATACTCCCTAACTTTCTTCCCCAAGTTCTGTGCTCGATACTGTAGAGGAAGTGGAGAAAGCATAAGGCATCTCCATAAGGAAAAGATCAGAATGATCCGTTACAGCTGGGGAAGGTCCTGAGCAGGGAATGAGTTGATCATGGAAGTGTGGCACAAGGGATTAGGAGAGACGCTCCAGGTGAGAAACGTAAGAGAAACCACAAAGGTGGGGATAAATATGGTGCACCACGGCAAGGTACTGGCTTTCTGCTCCCTGCCGGAAAGTATGGCAAGTCAGATGGGGTAAAATCAGCTTACGGAGACCTCTGGAGTCTGGCGGGGAGACCTGGAATTGGAATCCTAAGGATAACTTTGCAACTCGAGTAGGGCAATAACCTAATGAAAGGATCATTTCAGATCTGGCCAATGGGATGTAGCCCATAATGCTTGGGGGGGTGTGGCGGGAAGCATAATTGAGCTATTTAGATCTTCTTGCAGGGGAGAAAAGGCTGGAGGACAGGAAAGAACAAGCAAGGTAGTATGACTTTTCTTTTGACTCCCATTCTGAAAAGAAAGAACAGCAGACACCCTCTTATCAGTAGCTGGTCCGTCAATGAGAATATTACACTGGGAAAATGTCGCTTATATGTCGATGAAAACTTTAATGGGAAACATAACAAGTATTTATCACATTTTTATTTATTTATGAAGTTACCTCTGAATCTACTGACTAGTCTTTCTCACTTGAGTAACCGTATTATGTTTCACTTAGAGCTTCCAGTTTGGGTGTTAGAATCTTTCTTTCTTTCTTTCTTTCTTTCTTTTTTTATTATTTTTTTTTAATGTTTGTTTATTTTTGAGAGAGAGAGACAGAGACAGAGACAGAGCATGAGTGAGGGAAGGGCAGAGAGAGAGAGGGAGAGACAGAATCCAAAGCAGGCTCCAGGCTCTGAGCTGTCAGCACAGAGCCTGACGAGGGGCTTGAACTCACTGACCGTGAGATCGTGACCTGAGCTGAAGTCGGACGCTCAACCGACTAAGCCACCCAGGTGCCCTTTAGAATCTTTTTTTTTTTTTTTTTTTTTCAAGTTCAGCTTTATTGAGGGTTGAGGCACGACGTGGTAAGACCTGTCAAGGATACATTTTGAACAGACTGCCCCATGTAGTTCATGAACCCATCCTTCACCTGAAGGCAAATCATCCGGATACTTACAAAGCAGGCAGAGTGCATACTCTTACTCGCGTGATGAGTCTATCCCTTGCCAAATTCAGCAATACTGTTAAGTGTTTTAAGCCACTCCCCTTTTACGGAGTCTTTCATTAACTATCCTGGCGGTCAGTAGAAGTTAGAGCCCTATTTCCTTTCGCAACTGTGTTTCATTTTACCCAATCTCCAGTCCAACTGTGTAGTTCCAGTAACAAGTTGTAACTGGCATTAAGATCGAGGGGAACACCACTGAGTGTTGGTATAGGAGCCAGGAGCCGCTGTGGGCGGGGCCTTAAGTGGAGGGGGATTGAAGGAGCCTCGACACTTCCTTCAGATTGAGTGACGGACAGGTGTGCCTCGTCTAAACCACTTTCCAGGTGCTCTGTTCCTAGAATAGCACTTACGGGAGATTTTCTGCGCTAGAATGTCACCACTAGGTACAGCTGGTCACTGTGTGTGCCTGCGCCGTGCAGATCACTGACCATGTTTCAGGGGACCCCGTCTCCCGGCGTTGCCTCCTCTGCTACCCAGCACTGCCCATCCTAATTTCGGCCACTGATTCCCAGCAAAACTTCTAGTCCTGGCTTGGCCTACCAAGAGCCCATGAGAGCCGTGACGGCCCAAGTAGTGCTAAGCACGTTCGTTCGTAAAACCTGGTCGTATTTACCTCCGTTCTTGTTTGTGCTTTAACGTGAGACCTGTTTGAAGGCTTACCGCATGACCCATTGTGTTGTAACGTGGATAGCCCACCGGGGCTCAGGATTCTCTTTTGAAAATTCAGCTTTGCTGACCTGACTGAAGTAAAGTCAGTCTTCCTTGACAAATAACTTCACGTCTATTTCGAAGCGCAACCTGAGCAAACCTAAATCTGAAACTTGTGTACGTGTCCAGGTTGGCTTCTCAAGTGGTGCTGGGGCCGGGCGCTCCCCTGTGACAGACACTCTAATGGTATCTGTGCGTATATGTATACGTGCATCTGCGCGTGCCCGTATTTACGAATCTGGGGAAGTCTAACCAGTGAGGAGTATGTGCCTGTGCACATGGAGCTCCAGCCTCCCTGGGACCAGCGGTTCTCCTGCTCATTTCGTGCAGCTTCAACTCCCTCACCCACTAGACACCTCTTCCGCGCTGGCAGTCCCGATTCCTAAGAGAAGTGAACTACTTTGGCCGCTCTTCTGTTGATGGAGAGACCCCTTTGCCAGGCCCTACCCAAGCTAGGAGACCGGCCTTTCTGAGGACATGGCACCTTCCAGGTCCCTCCAGGTGAGACCAGACACTGAGCGTAGCAGCCGGGCAGCCAGCCCTACGGGCAGGGCAGTTTCCCTTGGATTATAGGAGGGGCACAGAAGACCAAGGCTGCTGTCACTTACCCAAAGGGATGTTTCCGCTCCTTGAGGAGGTCCTCACTTGGTGTCATTCCAGTGCACACAAATTTCCATTACCGTGAGAGAGTTAAAAAACCTCAGTCCCCAGTAACGAAGGTCGGTTACCAGGTGAATCAGTCTGCTGTGGCTGCAGGAACAAAATACCACAGACCGTGTGGCTTACAGGACAGAAATTGAGTTTCTCACAGATCAGGGGGCTAGCAGCCCATGATCGAGGTGTTGACAGGGTTGATTTCTTTTGCAGCCTCCCTCCTTGGCTTGTGGACACCATCTTCTTCTCCCTGTGTCTTCACATCTCTTCTTATGAGAACCCCAGTTGTACTGAGTTCAGGCTCACCTTAATACCTCTTTGTACCTTAATTATCTCTTTAAAGGGCCCATCTCCAAATACACATTCTGAGGCACACAGGGGTTAGGACCCCACCACAGGTGGGGAAACAGTCCAATGAACATAAAAATAAAGGCTAAAGTCATCACAGTGTATTTCAGTTTAAACTGAATTTGAACATTTACTTTGAAGACATACATATATACATATATATAAATGTATACATTTATTTATATATATTATATATTGTATATTGTATATATTGTATATTGTATATTATATATTATACATAAATATATATTATATATTTATATATTTACATTGTGTGTGTATATATATATATATATTTATATATATATTTACATATATATATATAAACCCTGAACAACTGGGCCAGTGTTCAGGCCAAAGTGTTGAAGTTTTGCACCGAAAAAGCATGGTGATTACAAGGACACTGGAGAAGAACCTTGTCTACCAGAAAAGGCCCATTTCAAGGTTTCAGACATGGGTGCGAACAGAGAGGGTTAGTGGCACTGCCAGGGGCCGACGAGGGGGGATTGCTGTGAAGTTTGCACCCAAGCTCCAAGGATCATCCCGTATTGACTGCTGATGAGACTGGTCTTTTCTGGAAGACCCCTTTATGGAGAACGGAAGCCAACAAAAACGTAAGGTCGTAGAGTGCCCATAAAGAACAGTCTGGATGTTCAGCCAGAGGAAGTTGGTTGAAGGTGCTCGTGAAGAAAAGGATGACGATGTCCCAGAGGAAGAGACAGCAGTTAAAAAATAAAACAAAACAAAATCCTCACCTCAAGGGTTCATCTGAGCAAGACATTTCACGACATCCAAAGGGCAAAGGGTAAAATGTTGGAAGCTGATCCTGAGCGTTTTGCCAAAGCCTAGGGAAAAGGATTGTTCTGTATCATAAGTTAATTGGTGAGAAGACAGCAAATGCTGTCCAATACTGATACGGTTTTTTTTTAAACCCCAAAAAGTCCTCTTAATGCTCATTTCTAGTGCTTTAAAGTTCAGGTACTAAATAGATACTCATTTTACTATGTTTTTCATTTTCTTGTGTGCATATAACCGGCAATAGGAGTTTTTAATTTTTTGGCGTGTACATTTGTTAAGGAACGTGGAAGAAATCGTGCTTTCCTGATTATTAGACTGGGTTTTTGCAGTTTCAAATTGCACCATATTTTTATGGTCCCCGTGCTTTGCAGGCAAAGTGACAACTGAGAACATGTGCATGCGTGTATCTTTCCTGCTGAGAGTCTCCTTAAGATGCGCCATGTTGGGTCTTTATGTGCATTCTTCACCTAAGCCCAGGAAGCGTAATTAGCCTTTTCCTGATGGGGCTCTGAGTCCTCGTTTGTGCTGTAAAGTGGAATAATATCCTGGTTAAGGGTGTGGCTTAATGCAGCCAAACCCCCAGAGCGCAAATCCTAGCTCCGCTACTTACTTGTCTATGATCTGGAGTGAGATGTTCCGTCTCTCACCTGTATCCTGAGGACACAGTACTTGCCTCACAGTGTCGTTGTAACAATTAAATGAGCAAATGTATGTAAAGCACTGAGTGCCTGGCACCTGTGTCAACGGTACGTGTCACGGTTTGGTGATGATGCTGTGGCTGCTGCTGGTGATGATGATGGTGTAGGGGCATTAGAAGTATCCACCAGGCCATGTATCTTCAGAGGGGTTGGAAAGGAGACTCTTTGCTTTACCAGATGGCCCCAGGCTACAGTGCTTTTGATTTCTTGTGTTGTGTTCCTTAGGTGTTCTCTGCCTTAACTGGGCTATTACTGGTCTTGGCCTCTGCCTCAGGGGGAACAGGCACCCTACTCTGAGCCACCCTTTTGTTGGATTTGATGCTTTTCACCCAGGGCGCGTTTATAGCCCAAAGACTTTGTCTTGATGTCGTTTGGAAGCCTGGAGGAGGGCTCTGTTGCTCCTGGATGGCCTGTCCCAGGCAAGCCCGTGAGAGAACCATTTCTTTGGCTGGAGGACCTCCGTATGAGGTTCACTTCTGTCATTGTATGTGACCTGTCTCTCTCAAAACTATCACATTCTTATTCTTTTTTTTTTTTAAGTTTCCTTCTTTCTTTAAATATTTATTTTTGAGAGAGAGAGAGAGAGAGAGAGAGAGAGAGAGACAGAGCAGGGGAGGGGCAGAGAGAGAGGAAGACACAGAATCCGAAGGAGGCTCCAGACTCTGAGCTGTCAGCACAGAGCCCGATGTGGGGCTTGAACCCACGAACCAGGAGACCAATGAATGACCTGAGCTGAAGTCCAACACTTATTGAGCCCCCCAGGCACTGCCAGTTTAGATATAAATATAGATGATATATACATATAGATAGATAGAGATATAGATATAGATATAGATATAGATATAGATATAGATATAGATTTTTTTTGAGAGAGAGAGAGAGAGAGAGACTGAAAATCCCAAGCAGAGTCCACACTGTCAGTGCATACCCCGATAGGGCTTGATCCCACAAACGGTGAGATCATGACTTGAGCTGAAATCAAGAGTCACAGGCTCAACCGACTGAGCCACTCAGGCGCCCCCATCACGTTGTGCTTTGTAAGCATTGAAATTGTACCACAGTCTGTTGTTACCTATCTTTGGCGTCTCATTGTTTATTTTAACATACTGAGAACCCCAAAGTGTGAAGTGACCCGGGCCTCCCTGAGAAGCCTTCCCTGGGGCATGAGTGGGTTGCGAGTTACAGTAACTGATAAATGGTCTCAGGAGAAGAAAGCAGAACTGTGTTTCTTTTAATTCTCCGTCGTTTCTCTAAGCCTTTTGCTGGCTCACAAATTCTCTCTGCTTCTTTATTCCACCCAAGGGAGCTACAGCATCGTGCGTGCCTAACGTGTGAGAACAAAGGTGTCAGTACATCATGTTTGTAACGTGGTAGGGTCTACAGGGCCACCCTCTACTAACTCTTAACAGTCACGTTCTGAACAGAGTACTGTGCTTAATATTCCCCAGAAGGTGCCCTCTGGGTTCTTAGTTGATCCTGTGACTGAAATACTTTTTATGCTTCCTAAACTTTTTTTTTTCCCTCTTCCCACCCCACAACTGCTTTGACCTGAAATAGGGGTCTAATTTGCCTTCTCTCAATTGTATACGCGCACCTTTTCCCCCCTTCCCCTAGGTTTCTTTAGGTAGCTTCCTCAGGGCGTTAGGGGGAAAGAGCACCTTGGTTCACTTTCGCAAAAGTGATGGAAAGTCGTTGAACAGAAATTTAGGTTAACAGAGGCTCCACACGCTTGCCACACACTTAATGGCCAGCATTGCCCATTTCAGTCTCCAGCACCCTGGTGCCTGAGGAACGAGTGAAGAAATGAGGGTCCACTGAATTAATAGGACATCAGTCAATTGCACCACAGTGACAAAGAAAAAAGAAAAAGCCAGCATGATAAAAACAAAAAACAAAACCCTTTGAGATCAATTCATCTCTCTCCTTGAATATTTGAGGCATTTGTTAATAAGACTTTGAAGTTTGTGGATAGGTATGTCCTTCTATACAGGTGTATTCTCACATCCTGGGTATTTCCTTAATAACACATGAATGAATAAGAATTTTTGGAAAGGCTTCTAGTCACTAGTGAGGGCAAGACTGAACGTGCTACCTGTTGAAATGCTATAGGGTCTGAGGTCGGAAGGAAAGCCAGCAAGATTTCTCTGGTATTGTGTGCTGTGTGTGAAGGTGATGGGAACATGTATGAACCTGCAGTTGGCTTTGTTTTGTTTTGTGTAATATTTACAGAGTTTATTCCCCCCATCCCGGGACTTTTTTTTTTTTATTGTTGTAAAAAACACATAATGTGAAATGTGCTACCTTAACCAGTCTAAGTGTACATTTTAGCTAATTTGCTGTGCATTCATCACCGTGAGATACTGCAGAATGTTTTCATCATCCCAAACCAAAATTCTATACTCATTAATCAATAACTCCACACTTTCCCCAACATTCATTGCCTTGTGACCCCTGTTCTTCTTCCTCATGTAAGTTGAATCACACAGTTATCTGTCCTTTGGTGTCCAGCTTATTTTACCTTGGGAGTTTGATTTCATGCCTAGTGATCTAACAGGTTGCTTTCGGGGATGGTAATGATCAAAAACTTTAAATGGCCCCAGGAGCACCTGGGTGGCTCGGTCGGTTAAGCGTCTGACTCTTGATTTTGACTCAGGTCATAATCTCACAGTTTGTGAGTTCAAGCCCCTTTTGGGCTCTGTGCTGACAGTGAGGAGCCTGCTTGGAATTCTCTAGCCCTCTCTCTCTACCCCTACCCCACTTGTAGTCTCACTCTCTCTCTCAAAATAAATAAACTTAAAAACAAACACACAAACAAAAACCTTAAAATGGTCCACGGCCCCGAGTTCAAAATTCTGTATCCAGAAGTGCTGTGGTCTTTATTAAACCAAGTGGCTGAAATGGTGAAATGGGCTGGCATTTTTGGTAGGAGTTCCAGAACTCCATGTTCAATTTGTTGCTGTTATTAAAGATGCCTATTGTAAGAAAATTTCCCGTGAAATCTTCAAGTTTCTTTAAAAATCCACTTTTTTTTTTTTTTTTGGTCATTGCTGCCGCTGGCATCATTACCTGTCTTACTGGCTTTCAGGGTCTCTGCAGGGTGTGAGGGAGGTTTAGCCTCCCCTAATATTAGAATCAGGTTTAGCAGCGTGTGAGTGGTCTCCAGGAAACACTCCTATTGATATGTAATTGTCCTAACCGCTTGCCTTAGTGCTTAGCCCTCAATCTGTGACCCCACCCCCACCCAGGCAGCATCTAGGGTCCTCTTTGGGACCCTAATTCAAGTTCCTAAGGGAGGAGGACCCGCCAAGAGAGCCAGAGCCCTTGTCCGTAGGCAGAAACGTATTTAAACAGCAGAGCTGGGTATGAGAATACTGGATCTCCCATTTCCTATCCAAGACATTTCCCATGCATTGTCTTGATGTCTTTAGAATTACTCCTTTTGATTTTTCCTAAAATGGTCTGTTCCGCTGCTGGGTCTGTGCCCCTCTGTGTGGTGGGCTTAGAGATACCGGGGCGGAAAAAGGCGACCACAGTGAAACAATGCCTCCTACTTGCTTGTGGCTTTTGTTTGCTTGTCTCTGTTTACCTATTCCCCGGGCATGGATCCCTTCTGTTCCGCCGGGTAGGGTTGTGAAGTCCCGTATTCACAGCACCCCCTTGCAGCGCGGGGAGAGGAGAGCAGGGATAATGCCCACTCTGCCGACCGTCTCTCTTCCCCTAAAAGACACGGCATGTGTCGGGATGACAGGGGCACCACCAGACCCACGTGTGGTGACTGATTCCTCAGTCGAGTCTGCCATGTGCCTTGCAGACTGCGAAAAGTGTTTGCTCGGAAACCGCTTACCCTGCAGGACTGGTTCCTGCATTTTGTTACCAGAACCCACATGCCGCTTTCTTCAGAGCTAATTGAAGAAGGAGCCAGTCTTTATCCGGTTCTGGTGTTGTGAAAATGTATTCTTAAAAAAAAAAAAAAAAAAAAAGAAGAAGAAGAAGAAAGAAAGAAAGAAAGAAAGAAAGAGAAAGAAAGGTGGGGGGGAGAAAAGGTTGCCATCCAGTGGAGGAAGGAGTAATTCCCAGCTTCATTCAGGAAAAACACAGGCTGGAATATGCTTAACTATTTTAACTTGGCTGGGGATTTTTATCACCAGAAGGGTTTTTTTTTTTTTTTTTTAGTGACATTCGGAGCCAAATGGGTGCAGTGTGCCTTTAAGGAAAGAAGTGCCTCACCAAACTTCGCCGTAGTTGTATCTCACCGTTCGGAGAGGGAAGGAAAGTGTTAATTTCTTATTTGTACACTTTTTTTTCCCCCGACTTCCTTCCTATTCACTTCATTAAATCTAGAGGCAGTTCAGCATGGGAGCCGTCTGTATGTTGAATTAGGGCTCGCACTCTTGCCCAACACGTCACCAGTCGGAAACTGGGGGTTTGCTTCTGTGATTTATTTCATTATTGTGCTGGTAAAAGGTTTGGAAGGGCATTCTTTTCGGGGTAGTACTTTAGCATTGTGTAGCAAGTTTTTTTTTTTTTTTTTTCGTGGCACCCCCCCCCCTCGCCTAGCACTGAGTTGAGTCTGTTGAGCCAGTGTAATAAATAATTTTTTTAAATAAAAGAACAGTTTTAAATTTCCATGAATAATTTTACTTACATGCAGGAGTAATCTTACTCTAGTTCTTTAAGTGCGAAAAGCACTGGGAAATATTTAGTGAATTGATTTCCATTAGAAAAAGACCCTTAGAAATCCCTGAACATAAAGTACTGCATATGGATGTGTTTGGGGTCTTTGGGGAGGAGGGAAGATGTTTTGTAGCTGACGGCATTCCTGCATAAAACCTTAATTTAAGGGGAATCATGGTCAGTACTTTGTGTGTTTCCTTGTGATTCCAAAAATCTAAATTTAATAAGAATCTGCACGTATGAGCAATTGCAATAAACATTGTTCCATTAGTTCCTTTTTGCTATTTGTTTTCGCTTCTTAGCTATTCCCAGATTTAGAGATTGATAAATCCAAATATCATAAGCTTATGCTTTGTTCCGTTTTTCCCCCAAAAAATTAAGGGGAGGGGGTGAGAGTAGAAATCTCCTTTTCACAACTTCCCCCTCTTCGTGGATCCCACTGAAAAGAAAAACAATGAAAAATTTTACAGCACGAAACTGAAAGGGAAGTATCACAGTTGTTCGGGATTTTCTTTAAAGAGAAGAATGACATTGTATTAAAATGTTTGAACTTGGGAAACATGCACATTGCTTTTACCGACATGCATTTAATGAAAAAATTCTTTTATCCAAAAAAAAAAAAAAAAGATCATCTGAGATTGCTCCAAAAACATGCAGCCTGTTTTTTTTTTAAAGGCACTAAAATGAGGTTTAAGATACCAAAAAAAGAAAAAAAAAAAAAAAAAGCTTAAACTGTTTTAATTTTTTTTAGTAAAATTGAATATTAATTTGTTTCCTTACTGGCTTAATTGTTAAAATGAGAATAAGAATCAGAAACCATCTGAGCTAAAAAATCTCTAATTCTGCTTCCTGGAATAATAAGGGGGGAAAAAATATGATAAGTAGTTGTCAATATTAAAACAGGCTGAAGGAGGAAGGCTTCGGGCCTTGTAGTAGGTAGAATGAAACAGCAGATTTGAGTATCCACAATCCTTTCAGTATTAAATTTTCAGTAAAATAAAATTACTTGTATATGAAAACATAGCCTTTCCCCAGCTCTCTTTTTTTTCCTGATCAGCTGATGAAGAGACTAGCAGCTCGCTGCTTTGCTGGCTTGTTAATTTTATCCCCACTAACTGTGATTTCCGATAGCCGGCCTGCCGATAGTGGTAAGGTAAATATCCTTTTTCGTTGCCGTCTTGAAGATTCAGTAGAACTACATCCCAGGCATGTGTAGGTGTGTAACACATCAAAAGCCGGTGTTCTCCGTATTTCTGTGTGCAACTGGGTGCTTGAGGAGAGCATTACCATTAACTGTTGACAGCCTTGCATGCTGTATTTATTATTAGCATGTTCAGTCCCCAACATTTGCGGGACAATTTCCTTTTCTTAATCTTCGCTTAGCTGCAGTGTGTTTAGCTGTATAGTTTGGGTGTCCTGCTTTTAGGCAAATGAATATTAATGAAATAATGTGGAAGCTTTTTTTTTTTCCTCTCTCTCTTTTTTTTTTTTTTCTTTTTCCTCATAACTCATCAGATCTCGCCTCCTTCATAGTGGTTATCTGAACACTGTAGGATCGTGATGGAAATTGTCTTTTGATTATTAAGGCCTAGCCTCAGACTGTCCCTTAGGATTCTGTCTGTGTGCATGTTGCTTCTTCGGGTTTGCACATTGGAAGATGCATAGAAAACATTCTTTTAATCCCACTAGCATTTTTAACATGCCAGGTTGTTTTGTGTTCTGCACCAGGTTTTCTTCATAAAACCTTTCTTTTTCAGGAGGCATTGTACACAAGTGAAAGAAATTATGTCTGAGCTGTAATCACTCTTTATATTGATTGTTATACTCACATGATCATAAATATTAGCCATGTTTGGTGCTGTGGAGAAATGAAGGTAATTGCTTTATGATTAGGGCTCTTTCAGCTACGAGAAAGGATTGATTAGCATTTGCATACTGGAAGCAATATTGAGAGCCAGGAGGAACAAATAACAACATCAGTTTATTTTGTGTGAGAAAGCAATCTTGAAATGCAATTTAAAGGTCTTTAAAAAATTTTTTTCTTTTTCATGGTCAAATTTTCTTTTATCTGTTTTGTTTCGTTTTTTTTTTTTTCATTGCAGTTTTTCTTTATTTTTCTTAAGTTTTGAGATTTACCAGGGGGATAAAAAAAAAAAAAGTTTAAACTTCTGGGTCTGTCACATGGATCTTTTAGCCATTTACGAACAGGTTTCTTTTATACCTGGTTGTTTTTATAGCTATTTTATTATCTCTCTGCATTAGTGCTGCTGGCTCTGGTTTAAAGCAAGCGTTTGCAGGTAATTGGAAAAAAGTGTTTGTTGTCTGTGAGTGTGTGTGTTCTTTATCAGATGATTTAAGTGCATTTACCAAGGAATGTGGCTTTGTACTTCCTGTTTCCTTGTTTACTAATTGCTACGTTAGAACAAAATCTGGATGGAATAGGGATTTATGTCGTGAATCATGAGTAAATTGATGTAAAAGCCCAGAGAAGGGTCAGAGCTTATATGATCGTAAGGATGTATTCTTAGAGGAATTTTTTTCTTCACCCACCTCTTTTTTGTTTTGTTTTGTTTCTGTTTTACCTTTCCCCCTTTTATAGTAGTAAAACAATTCAGGTCTTTTTCTTATATTGAGCTAAAATTTCATTTGGATTCAGCTACCTTTCAGACACTTCACATGTGTCGCCCTTTTTGTATTTGTCATTTCTTCTTACTATTAGTGTTTCCTGCCCTCGCTGTATTTTGTTCCCAGATTAGACTTGGCTTAAAGAATTATTTTATCCAATATGGCGGTCTTCCCTCTTCTTACTTGACTGATTACTGTTAACTTGTATTTTTAATCTTATTTTTGTTAGTTTTACTTGATTCTCATCACTCACCTTGGCTTTTTAAAATTTTCTTGATTAATCTCTTGTCTTGAATTTTCCTCCTTCATTCCCTACTACAACAGGCCATCGAAGACGGCAATTTGGAAGAAATGGAAGAGGAGGTACGGCTCAAGAAGCGGAAAAGACGAAGAAATGTGGATAAAGATCCCGCCAAAGAAGACGTGGAAAAAGCTAAGAAGAGAAGAGGCCGCCCTCCAGCTGAGAAACTATCCCCCAATCCCCCCAAACTGACCAAGCAGATGAACGCAATCATTGATACTGTAATAAACTACAAAGACAGGTGAGTGTTTCACTCCTACAACTTGCTCCCCTCCACGGAGACAGAGTTGATACTCACTACCGAGCAAGATGTATTTTAAGGCATGCGCTGGGTTGTAAGGTTCTTTCTGCTTTGTGTTTCATGGCTTTTGCCCAAAGGTGTCAGAAACCTCGTACCATTTTCACAATGGCTGCCATTGCTGTTTTGTGTGCTGTTTTCCCAGGCATTGTTGAGGATATTTGAAAATAGTGTAGGTGACAAAAATTAAAAAGACAGTCTAAACTGGAGGAGTCAGGACTCTTAAGGATCTGTGAAATACCATCCTGTTTGTAGAAGGACTGGAATGACATCGTGAAATTATACTTTTGGGCTGAGTTGTTTGGGAATGAAGAATCCTAGCATACTTAAGGTAAATATTTCGTGTCGAGACTGTCGAAAACCAAAGAGGTGCTTCATCAGAAATACCATTCCTTCTTTCCTTCCAACACACTTGTATTTCTGAGCCCTCGTTTGAGCAACATCTCCTCCTTCCTAATGACACTGTATAGACCGCATGGTTTTCTGGTAGATGTACCTCGTTTTCACAGACCTTTTCAGTGTGAGTGTGGGATACACACGTGGCGTGTTATCATCCCCAGACCTGTGTCGGTCAGCCCGACACAGTAGATAAACTAGTTGGGCTACATTTTGGTTAGTTGTTTTGGTTTCTGCTTGATAATCATGTGATGCAGTTTTCATAGAAAGATCACATCTCGTTCCAGTTGAAAAGTTGATAGGAAACAAAAGAATTAAACACTGTATTTCTCGCAGTTGCACAGCGGCATTTAATCCGGTTTTGGTTATTTTTTTATTTTTATTTTTTTTACAGTAGTGTTGCTCTGTACACCCAGGAATGTTTAACACACATAACGAAGTTGTGATTTTAGTTTTTCTTTGTG
Organism: Panthera uncia; assembly: GCF_023721935.1. Classification (NCBI taxonomy): domain Eukaryota; kingdom Metazoa; phylum Chordata; class Mammalia; order Carnivora; family Felidae; genus Panthera; species Panthera uncia. The sequence continues at coordinate 8,993,063 of NC_064807.1, read as the reverse complement.
ACTTTAGTGCTCGTTTTCTATCAGGAAGAAACCTCCTAATAAAGATGAGGTCGTGTAACCAGGAAAGAACTTTCCACTGAGAGGTTCTATTGTTGGGTCTTCGTTACATTATCTGTAAGGAGTTTCCAGAAATGGTGACAGGTGGTAGCACGAGGTGTGTGTGGAAGAGTCAGAATTTCCTGCCCTTTTTTGTGTTCCAGAGTTTTTAGGTTCTCTACTTACTATTTTTACTACTTGTCTTTGTTGTTGTTGTTGTTCTTTTTTTCAAGTGCATCCCCTTGCATATTTCACACGTGGCAACAAAGAGCAGCCCCATTATATTGGGTTTGGAGAGGCCACTCATTGACATAGGGGGATGACAGCCATCCAGAAAGGAAGATTGGCCCACCAGTCCATTCTTTGACCGGAGCGAACGGGCACACGCTTCCTCGTAAGCCAAAAATCAGTAACTGTGTCAGGTTTCTGTTCGCCCCCAGCCCTCCTGGAAGATATGCCACAGGCAGGAACGGTTTCCGGGAAACCAGCTTGGACAATGACGCCTTATTTTATCAGCCCCTGGTGTAAAAAAAAAAATAATAATAATAATAATAATAATAATAAAATAAGTAGAGAGGATCACCCTGCATAAGCCTCCAACTTCTCTGCCTTTGTCTCAGGAGAGCAGAGCGCGACATCTGTTACTCTGACCAGGTGCGCCTTGGTATTTGACAGGCATCTTGCTCATAACCTGCTGAGTGGAGTCTGGGGCGGCAGGAGCACTGCGCAGAGCCGAGAAGAGGTTTAGGAGCTAGGCCTTTTATTCCAGGTGACGTCTAGCTCCTCCTTTAACGGTGCAAAAGAGGTCACCAGCTGGTGGACCACAAAGTGCCCACAGCCTGATTAATTTCATGATTCATGTTGTTGGGTGGGGGATGGGGAGAAAGCAAACACATAAAACCCGGAGAGACTTCTTATAAACTTCAGGTGTTCTCCGTCCTTTTCGAAAAACCTGAAAATCATGCAGCGTTCTACCCAAGTTTCCCCAAGGTGATAACGGGTAGGAGTGAGGAGATGGCTACCCACCGCCCCCCACGGGCTCTCCTGCTCCAGCTTGCCGCAGCCCTCCCCCCGACCCGTCACCCTGCTAAATCATCCTTCTAGTGTGGGGTGCCACTTACTATTTATCATCGTGCTTTCCCACCCGGCCCACTTGACTCATTTATATCACCTGCTGGCTCCATAGGCTTCTGGGTGTTGCGCTTCCTGGCATAGATAGCTATGGGCTGACTCCTTTCCTAGAAACCACCACAGAATAGGAGGTTAGATCCCTTGCACCTCAGCTGAGCACAGCACCGTTGTTGATACACAAGCTCTTACGTGGGTTCAGCTTACCTGTGTTTGAATCTTAACTCCAGCATTTATCTACTACCTGTGGGGCGCTCGGGCGACTTCCTTAACCCCTCTGAGCCTCACTTTCGCCATCCACAAAATGGAATGATTACCGTACCTGCCTCCAGAGGCGTCAGGCGAGTTGGAGGAGTTAATGCAGGCCAAGCTTGCTTGCTGAGTCGTTTAATTATTAATAATCAGCCGTTCAGACTACTTTTAGCTCATCAGGTGGGTAAATGGAGCTCTGAGCACTTGAAAGTAAGCGTCCTTGCTAATACGTTTTCTATCCTTTCTGTCCCCTCACACCCTCCAAAAACAGAAAACACAGTTTCACTGGGACTGATTATCGAACATGTCTTTGGTTGTATTGTAGGGAAAGAATATTTAAATATTTTAGCATTCACACACCGAGTACTTTTTTCCTCTTGTTTTCTCTGGTTTCAATGTATTTATTTAACTCTTCCTTGCAGAGTACTCTGTTAAGGCCTGTTCTGTTAGCCCCCACATTTAGGTCCCTTCTGGAGAGTATGGGCCTCTTTCTCATTGCTGCATGTTTCATGTATATTTCGTGTTAGTAGTCTAGAAAAAAAAAAGCACTTATTGTGAATATTTCGGTGTTTTATTTCTCTTCCCAAACTTGGTGCTCAAGTAGGAGGTGCTCAAATTAGGAGGGCCTTAATTGGATACATTGTTATATTTTTGTTGGTTTTAGAAAAATACTGCTGGGAAATGTACCTACCCCTCCATGTGCTGAGATTTTTGTACTGTTAAAGTCAGCTACTAATATAGTAACTCATCCTACCTGTGCAAGAAATACCACCTGTACTAACTTCCCTCCCCTTACCTCAAGTGTTAGGGTTCTGACAGTTGTACAGATTAGCGGTGTATTAGATAAGAATTGCCATCTATATTTAACTGATCTATAAGAATTAATTAGCTCTCATGAGACAGTTTTTTCAAAGTTCTTGCATGATTCTGGGACAGATGTATCTTTCTTTTTTATGAAGAACTAGGATAATTTAAGCATCTATTTATTGCCTTTGTTTTCAGTGCCAGGCTTTTTTTTTTTTTTTTTTTAAGGAGGATACTTTTTAAAATGTGACCCCAAAGAGCCAGTAATTTTGTGTGTTTCACACACAAATGTAAAATCTTTCTGCAGTAATTGCTATTTAAAGTTAGAACTGGTCAGCTATAGCTCATTCCTACTATTTTCATTCCCCAAATCAAGTAGTGTTAGAAGGCTTTGTTTTGACTTGTTATGATAAGCCTTGTTTTCTGTTTCTATAGGAGGCTTTTAAAAATCCTGTTCTAACCGTATGTACTATTTAACCTAAGATGCTTTTCCTTTAGAAAAAGGATCCATCCCAGTTTGCATCTCTACCCTTTAAAATTACCCCTGGGATGAGATCTAGAATAAGATAGTGAAGGGTAGGGGCTGGGAGAGCCATCCCGAGTCTAGAGACGTGGCTCGTAATTACTTGGATAATGGAAAGGTCTAGAGGGATTTGGGGTCCTCGCTCTCCCTGGCTCACCTTCCCACAACTCAGATGTGCCCCCCCTCACCATCTTTGACAGACTGCCATCCAGCAGTATGGACCCTCCCAAGAGTTAGTGCGCTGTGTCAGGGGGCAGTTAACGACACTGACGTGCAGCTGTAAGCACAACAATCCTTTCCTATAGGATTCAGCCCTTCTGACTTCTGGGTGTTCTACTTGGACGTTCAGAGAGTATGTCCGTCCGCATTCCAAGCAGTGTCCTTTGGGCACAGCTATCCACCTCAGGCCATTCTCCTTGAGGCTGACACACCTCCCTTTGCTCTCAGAGTGCCGTCTAGACCTACACCATCCTGGTCCCCTTCCTTAGGCACATCTTACTTTCTTAGTGTCCCATTTAGAATATGGCACCCATACCTCCAAAGGTATTCTGATGGCTAATTGCGGGGCAGTGAGCTTCCCTGGTCTGGATACCAAAATTCTGTTACCCTGCCTCAAGAGTGTCTTAACTTCTTCCAACAGCTCTGACACATGAACATGGGAAAGCTCCCCGGCCCCAAAATGTGTAGAAAGCTCTTTCTTCCCTTGAATATTGCCAAGGTTAGACGTCAACTAAGCACTTGATTTTTTTGAGCCTGTATCTACCGACTTCATTCTTTCCCTTATGCAGCTCCATTTAACAGATTCTTGTCCCATTTTTCCAGTCTATTATTATAACATCATTTTTATGCCTTTTTAAAAAATCATGTTTCCTTGTGTAAATCGTTTCAGGTTTTTTGTTTTGTGGGTTTTTTTTTATATTTTTGTTTTGTTGTTGTTTTTTTTCCATCAGATTTGCCATAAGCTGTCTAAAAGGCAAAGGACAGATCTCTGTCATGTGCACCTGAAAATCACTTCAGGTTGACATAAATGTATTAACCATTAATCCTTTTTTTTAAAAAAAAATATATTTTTTAATGTTTATTTTTGAGAGAGAGAGAGAAACAAAGCACAAGCGGGGGCGGGGCAGAGAGAGAGGGAGACACAGAATCCGAAGCAGGCTCCGAGCTGTCAGCACAGAGCCTGACGCGGGGCTTGAACTCATGAACTGCGAGATCATTACCTGAGCCAAAGTTGGACACTTAACCGACTGAGCCACCCAGGAGCCCCTAAACAGCAATCCTTAAAGTTGATTAGCCGTCTGTAGTGTCACAGGACTGCGCCATCGTGTCCCCCACTCTGTCTGTGCTTTCTCAAGGTTATCAAGAAAGGTTGAAGCCAAGAGATACCACATTTATGGCCTCTCCAATCTATCCACCTAGAAACCCTGCCGAAAGAATAAAATGAGGTTAGCTTGCCATGGCTTTTTCTAAGAGACCCCCTGCTAGTACTTAAATGATATTATTTATCTTCTCTAAATAGCCCCGTGGCATCTGAATAATTTCCTCTAACTTTTTATGGAGGGTCCTCATCAAGCTTAGCAATCTCAAGTCTCCTTGTTCATTTTGACATGGGAACGCTGGCTCTTATCTCTCATCTTCTGACTCCACTTCTGTTCGTTGTGATTTCTTAAACGTTACTAGAAGCAATCCGCACAGTGCTTCAGGATGTAATTAGTTTGCAACTGGATACTTGAACTCACGTGAAGCACCTTCTTACGCCTGGTCGACAGTCCTGTCCGTCGGTGGCTTTTGTTCAACGTTTATTGCGCCTGACTTTTCAAATCTGAACATTGTCCTCATCCCTGAAGAATCTGGAAATGGAAGGTGAGGTTGTGTCCTCTCTTCCCTCCCTGACAATTGTCTGAAGACTGTGGCAGGAGCATTCTACGATGACCCGCCTCGCTGTCCGCAGAGGGTTGGGACTTGACGTCCAGCTTTGTGGACGGACACAGGGAAGCAGTGGGCAAGGCGGAAGAAACCTGCCTGGCTGGTCTGATGGGTGGACACAACCCTGGCCCACAGTGAGGTGATGGGGGTAGGGCTGGTGACCGCTGGGCTGCTTCCTCCCTGGCCCTGTTGAGGCTCCGCTGTCCTCCCTAAAGACGGACTGTCATCTTCTTGACCTGAATTTGCAGAATCCTTCCTGATAGGTCTGAGAGCGGTGGAAGGTCTTGGCTTGTTCTGAATTCCAGCTCACAGTGTAGAAAATCATTTATTCATCCTGGAAATATTTACGGCATCCCTCCTGTATTTCCAGCCCTGTACTGCAGAACAGGGCCAGAGGGGGAAAAGCCAAAAAACAAAACAAAAACAAAAAAACTCATAGTACTCCCCCCCTCTTGCTCACGGTGCATGCATTGGAGGAGGTAGACAGTCTTCCTTCCAGGAAGGAGGTGGCCAGCCAGGAGAATCCAGGGAAGCAAGGGGTCATGTGAGCCTCTTACATGAGGGCACGATGACATTAGTTCTTATGTAGGGTCACTTTTTAGAAAAACAAAAAACTATCATTATAAAGACATTTAACCTGGGAAAGGAGAGCCAGTGTGCCATTCCTTTACATTTCAGCTCCTTTCCAAGGACAGGGTAGACCGCAAGCCTTAGGACTAAATGTACCGTTTAATTCCTTTACATGCTGAAGTTGGGTGTGGCATAGCCCTCAAGTTGAGTAAGGCCGAGCTGCTGGTTTTGAAGGTCCCCATCTCATCAATCCATTCTCCAGAAGGGATGGGCTCTCGTTAAAAAAAAGAGAGAGAAAGAGAGAGAGAGAGAGAGAGAGAGGAAGAAAGGAAGGAAGGAAGGAAGGAAGGAAGAAAGAAAGAAAGAAAGAAAGAAAGAAAGAAAGAAAGAAAAGTTACTTAGTTGCCTGGTTTTGAGGTTTTCTCTCAAGTGCTTGACCTGATGTGCATTTACTGTGTGTGTGGGGGGGGGGGGCTGGGGGGAGGTGCTTCCCACACTGATCACCCTCCAGAGGCTTCGATCCAGGGCAGACTGTTTACACCACTGTTGGGATTGTCTCACCAACACAGATTTGTAGTAACAGTATTTTTAAAGCCAAATCCGTGTCCCTGTACTCTTTTTTTGTGGTTGTTTGGGTATCGTGTACCTTTCTTCCTTCCCCCAAGGTGATCAGATGGCTGACCTGTGTAGATCTGTCCCCCTGCCCTCCTTATCCGAATCATCCGAAATGATCCTGCAGGGACCTCTCTTGTTCAGAGCCTCGCATCTCCCGTGAACTGTAATCTTCGTTAGTTTCAGCTCGCAGCACCTTGCCCGTCGTCCTCTGAATTATTTACAGCATGTTCTGTAAAATGTCTGAGGGAGTATTTACCATTCCCAGGTTTCTCTGCCTTTCTGACGACATGTCCTGAGACCGCGTGGTCTGGTTTTGGCTTCTGTATCCCCGTGGTTAACATTACCATCAACCCAGTGTCCCAAATGAGCAGCACGAAAAGTGTTTCCAATTCTGTGCCTTCTTTCTGATACGCGCTCAGGTACAAAGTTCCTTTGACACGCACCCCAGCACCTCTCCTGGGTACTCCGTCTTCTATCGCCCCACATGCTTCTTCACTAGGCCCTTACCATGTTATGGGAGGCCCGGCCTGGGGCAGCTGTGTGCTGCCTGTGTCCCCTGCCTCCAATCTGTCCCTCATCCTGCCTTTCTGGGGCCTGTAGCTCACTGTCGCACTGTCGTGTAACTTTTTCCCATTGCCTCCCCAAGTGCGATCAAACTTCTTAGTGCAGGGAAAGCTAGTCTTCCGTAGTCTGGCCTTAGTGACCTCCCAGCTTCGTTTGCCAACATGTCCCTTCCTGTTCTCCCTTTAATTTTAGACATCGCAGCTAATGCCCCCCCCCCCACCTTTTTTCCACTTCTCCTTGGTTTATGCTATTCCCTTTGTGTGGTGCCTCACGCCCTCCGAAGAGTGGGAGTGGCTCTGAGAAGGGATTTTATGAGCGGCCACACGCAGCCTGCGGATGCTAGAGTAAGGTCTGGACAGGATGGAAGTTTTTTTTTTTTTCCTGTGATTCTCACACCCGGCCACTGCTCTGGTTCCCACCACATAAAGGGACACCAGGGTAGCAGTTTCAGAGTTCTCAATGGAAGAGCCTTCCCTAGAGGCCCATAGAAGGGCCGGAGACCTCAGGTGGCCATTTATGGTCCTTTCCAGTCCAAATGACTGACTTGAAGAGAAGGGAGGTCTGGGAGGCGGAGCCAGCTACCTGGGTGGCGTGCAGAAATCAGGGCTGGCTGCTGTAGCAGCGTGCAGTGTGCTATTCAGTTTCCACTCCAGCTTTCCGAGGTAAGTACTAGGCCCGTTTTATTTACACGTGAGGAGCTGGCTCGCCTCGGATGGTAAGAGCACTCCGGTAAGGTCATGCTCCCCCACCCCCTGCAAATGCTGCCTGACTTCCCCCCGCTGCTTCTGGAGCAGTGCACGGAAGCTGCACCCTAATGCTCACATCAAACATGAGCCGAGGGAGCAGGAACCGGAGTAACAGGCATGTTCGCGTTTAAGAGAAGCAGGAAATGTCTCAGAGACGTCACGAAAAAGGTTTTTTCTTTTCTCTCCATTCCTCGAAAACTGTGTGTGTGTGTGTGTGTGTGTGTCAGAATGCGGTTCCACACATAACATTGTGTAGTTTCCCCCCCAAATCCTATGAGTCGACAACACGGGCAGGTAAGCAGTCTGAGGCTTGGAGAAGTGACAGGAATCTCCCCAAGGTCACCCACCATAGGAGGAAGAGCCGGACTGGGACTCGAACCCAGGTCTTCTGACTCCAGTGTTCTTTCTACTCTACCGCAGGTGTAACGTGGAGAAGGTGCCCGGTAATTCTCAGTTGGAAATAGAAGGAAACAGGTCAGGATCTGTCTTGTATCCCCTTGTCTCTGAATACAGGTATCCGTCGGGACAGCAAACAGCCCATTTGCTCCCCTAGCCTCCCGACCACACCCACTTGGGGTGGGAGGCGGAGAGGCAGATATTCCAACCCCCCAGCCATGGCTTTTGAAGTTGTTTGTGCTGCGCTGAGGTTGGGGTGTGTCCGTCCTGTAAATGCCCTTCTTAGAAGGGCTGTCGGGAGCCGCCCGCCGGCCTGCCTGCCCACCTCCCCTCACAGATGGGTTTCTCTTGCTTCTCCCTCCCTCGGGCAGCTTCTGTCTTATATCCGTGGGCCTCCTCACTCCGTGCTGCCTTGCTGTAGAAGCTTCATGAACAGCCTGTCTGCTGCGTGGCTCTCCTGCAGGGTGTGAAGAAATGTGTGCGTGCACACAGTGTGTCTGACGTTCTGGAGTTAACCCCAGTGTGCATGGGGTTTGCGCCCTGCCTGCGCCATCTGGGTGTGTCCCAAGCCAGTCTGTTGGACTTTTGTGTGCTTCTGCTGCTGCAGGTGGAAAACAGAACTGCTCTTTCTCGTAGGCATTTCCTGCGAATGAGGTGACGTTGGTCACGAAAGGGAAGTGGGGGATGTACGTGATTTCTCGGGGTTAGGAACGATTAGTCCTACATTGAAGATGTCTTTCTGTTAGCTTGAACTTAAAAAAAAAACAAACAAAAAAAAACGGTATTTCACTTGCTCAGCCATATTGCCCTTTTGTCGGTTGACCCTGCAACGTCCTTTACGGCATTTTCCCCCACTAGTGTAGGATCCAGTCTAGGGCCAGGAGGAAGCACTGAAGCCTCCTCCATCCGGCATTCCAGAATGGATGCCGATCCCCAGTTGTGTATGTAAAGAGATTAAACGTGGGAGTGATTCGTGCCTACCCGCGTCTGTGTGGGGATAGAACTGTTGTCCCAGACGGTTGATTTTTGATCATTCCTATTGGTGTTCGGTAAACAGTGTTCAATCCCAGAAGCCAGACAGACACTCCAACCATCATGTGTAACTGCAGGATGTTAAGAATTATGTTACATTTTGGCCATTATGAGAAAGAACTCAGTCCGGATTTGCATTTTGGGATTGAAATAACTTGACTTCATTAGTTTGGTCCGTTTAAATTCGGGAACATCTTGGGTAAACGTTTCCACCTTCACCACCCCGTCCCCCAACATGAAGAGGTGGCCTTAAGGTCTAAATGGCACCATGTGGCTAGACGCCCAACCCAGGAAACAAGGACAGACATAAGCTCCTTTTCCCTCTCTAACATCAAAATGGTCATGTGACCGTGAAAAGTGGATTAATCACAACTTTAAAGGGTATTGCAAGCCTCCAGTGTCACGCCTGGCCTTTCTGCAGAGAGGATATGGCTGCATGTAGTTGGGACCTAGATAAACACGTTTTCACCGAAGACACATTTAAACTAATTTCCAGAGCCACAGAGAGGGGCTCGACACTTGCCTCCCTCCAGGCTCTGGCATCTTTCTCGTCCCTTACTGCCCCATATGCTGTGCTTTCCCATAAGCCCCCGAGTTTATGATGTGTGTTGTTCAGAGGCTGTGTTAGGGTGAAAGTGGTGTTTGTGCGTTCAGAAGAAGTGCTGAGCATTTTCCGTGTCTGTCTCTGTGCGAGTGTCGCAAGTGGGGGAGAAATGACTAAGACGGAACGCCTTAAAGCCTAGTTGGAAAAAGCGGTCAAGGAAGAACATGGACACAGTGGGAGTATACAGCGTGTGTATACACGGTGGGAGGGGACGGATGGGGCAGGGGCGGTGGACGCGTCAGGTCTCTGTGTGGGCCTAGTGGGAACCCCGAGGAGAGTGTGGGGGTGGTGGGCGAGGCAGAGGCACCCAGGCCCACGTGCGGGGGCAGCCCTGGCCATATGGAAACGCGGGCCCCTCTAGAGACCACGTGATCCCAGTAGGCCTGGACCACAGCGTGCGGGGGATGGGGGTCTCGCGTGGGGGCGGTGGGAACGTGACTGACAAGATTCCAGAGCAGGTGTGAGCGAGGAGAACCCACGGACAGCCCTTGGATCTCTGTCCGTGGTGGTGAGTCTGCGTGGTGCCACTCAGGAATGTGGGTAGGAGGAAAGGAGGCATGTGCGCGCGCACGTGCCTGGGTGCCGCGTGCATACCTACCTACCGTGTGCGTGCATGCATACGTGCGTGTGTGTGTGCGTGCACATGCGACTACCCAGCCCACGTACTCCATCCCAGGAAATCCGATCCCTCTCTATGGCTGTTCGCAGCCCTTGATGTTGTGATTATGTTGCTAGTATTGACCATCCTTCCAGGACCGGCCAAGAAGCTCTTTTAGAGGAAATCTATTTTTAGCAACGTCAGCACCCGACATGCTGCATTTCTTTGAATAGGGGAGGAAGGCTATGACTGTGGATCTCGGGCCGAAGCACCTTTGCCGATAGTAGCTCTAATTAGATGATGGCGAAATTGCCATAAAATGGTAGTGTGACCAAGTGGACACATTTGTAGAAAAATTCGTTGGAGGTGAAGAGCCTTTCCTCGTGCATTCCCCGTATCCGACGCTTCGGGCTCAGCCTCACAGCCGACAATTTATTCTATGCAGTTGCAGCCTGGTGAGGTCGTACATAGCCTTGCACATTGTCTGGGATGATGCTCCCCAGACTGGGGTCCTCAAATTCCGGTACCATAGCCTCTTGGAGAACCCTCAGTGCACTTAGAGGCTCTGAGAGGTCTTTTGTCAAGTAACCTGTTGAACTTCATTCATCCCAGTGTATCCCAAACTCCTTTGACCAACAAAACCCCCCTTTCCAGGGAGAACCGTTAAAAACTCATTAAGCTTGTATTCCCTGAAGCACACCTTGGGAAGTGCTGAACTGGAGCTTAGAAGTTGCATTTAGTCCAGAGAGGGTTTGCTCAGGGAAATATGGATTTCAGTACTTTATTTTTTCCTCATGACAAATATTGATACTTTTATATGTTTATACTTTCACTCCTGGCAACTCGACACTTAACTTCATGATTCTCTCAGCCACTTATACCCACATAAAGCAAGTGGGCAGCCCACAAACAAACTTAGCCTGTCTGCTTTCCAAGGCACACAGGGCCTCCCTGAGGCCTCCAGGGTCAGTCTGACCGGGGAAGCACAGGGCCTCTGCCTCGCAGAGCTGTACTCCAGCACCAGCATAAATGACCTCTTTCTGAGGGAGGAGGAACAGTCCCAGCTGGAATAACAAAATAGATTTTCTTATGGTCTGATAAAACTGTCTTTAAAACCACTCTACAGGCATTTTAATAAAACGGATTGCTCTGAGACATGGCAGTTATCAGGCATAGATGTTCTTGCATATTCACGGGGCAAGGTCTGCCTCATTCGTGTCATTCTTAAGAATTTGCTAAAACAGCCATGTAGGACAAAGCAGCACTCTGGTGTCCCCTTGAACCTGTCCCTTTAACAAAATGACACTTGGGACTGGCGGCTCAGGTGGGAGGCATTTGATTTTGTTTGCTTGCCAAGCTGTGTGCTTTTGAGTTTGGTCCCATTTCAGCCTAAAGCTTTGAAGTGTTTTCACTATTACCAAGTAGAGACAAAGGGACGGAGCAGAGGACAAAATACTCAGTGGAAGGGCAGGTAGGTCCCTGCCTTTGGAAAGGAACGCATTCTTTGAGTCACGTCCAGGTCTATGAGATGAGATGGTATAATCAGCGACCAAGGTCTCAGGTGGACAGGTGGGCAGTTACAATTGTATATTTCTACCTGCTCTTAGGAAATGTCAGGCGAGTACAGGGGGAAAAGCAACTGGACACCCTGAGTCACTTTCTAGAAGAGTCCAGTGATAGATGGTAGATTCTCCCAAAGTTTCCTCAAAATGCTTGTCTACGCAGATAAGTAATAATCTCAGAATCCCACGTCCTGATGAGCACCTTTGATTTGTTAGTGATAAGTTCAGGGGGAGAAACCTGAAGAAATAAATTGGACCTTAATAAGGTAGTAGATTCTGATGGTTGTGATATATTAAAATTTTTATGGAGTTATTCTGCTCTACTTTTCTCTTTATTTGGCTTTATAAGGTAGAATTAAATGGTGCCAATTGGTGAAATGTGCTATTTATGGTGTTATAAATAAAAGCTGATCATATACCTCTTAGATACCATTTCTCTGGGAAAAATTAGATTAGATTTTTGACTTACAGCATGTTTTGAAAGAAGGTAACCCAGTAAAAGTGTTTGAAACCTACTTTATTTATGGATGATGATATGGTTCCAAAATACATTAGCATGTAAATCCTCATTTTGTTGAATCAGAGGACATTGTTGTTAATATTTATTTATGCTCTGGCATATCTCCTTCTGGTCCTTAAGTTTATGAGTTTTTAAAAATGTAGTTGCAATTGTACTGCATTTACAGTCTGATATCCTGTGTTCTTTTATTTATTTTTTTATTGAAGGTCACAACAAGGAATTTTCCCTTCTTTAAGGCATAATCTTAAAATTCGTAATTTTAGACTCCCTAACATTCTGTTGTCCTTTCCCCAGTAAACATTTTGGATGCATTACATTAGTCACTTTAAATAATGCTGTGATGAACATCATTTATGCAACTATTATATGTACATACTTATGTATTACATATATATTATTTTATTCACCTAGGATAGATTACCAAAAGTAGAACCATGTACCATGGTGTAACTGTATTTAAGACTCTTTTATTTTTATTTTTTTAAGAGAGTGCATACACGTGTGAGCCAGGGAAAAGGGCAGAGGGAGAGAGAGAATATTAAGCAGGCTCCACACTCGTCTTGGAGCCTAATGGGGGGCTTGATCCCACAGCCCTGGGATCAGGACCTGAGCCGAAATCAAGACTGAGCCTCTCAAGTGCCCCAGCATTCAAGCTTCTTGATAAAGCCTTGCTGTTTTTACTGAGCTGCGTGAGCCCTTTATGACTGCTGCTAACAGCCGGTCATTTACCTTGCATTAACCTGATGTAACCTTATTTTTGTTGGTAACTCAGGCACATCCTATATCTACGGTCCTAACGCTACCCTTTGGGGTGATTTTTAATGGCTACCACCGCCATTGCCAAAAGCAAGTCTACCGTCCTCCCATTCTGTGTTGCCATAACCTCCTGTATTCTTCAGATTTCCAAGCTTGTTGGGAATTCTCAGTCAGTACTCAGTAAGACTCAGGTGAGAGACCTCAGTAGTGAACACAGAGCACAAGTAATTGTCATACCTGTTTTGTGCCTGGCCCAGGTGGGCTCCCTGGGAAAGTAGGGTGCTGTCCCCTTCAGGTGCATTTTTAAGTGGTTTGTTTTAAACCTCCCAGGAATCTGACCCTGAAAAGCAACAGCATGCTTTCACCTACTACCCTCCAATGTTGACCCAGTTTTAAAGTTCTCTTCCCAGAAGATTTCCTGTGTTTGAATCCTTGAGGACTATAGTAACTTTTTTTTTTTTTTTTTTGTAAAATCCTTCCAAGTGGGTATTTTAAATCATGACATCACTTCATTAATGGGGGCAAGATAGGTTTTATTTAGTTAACAAAGGCAAAAATGTGGCCATTTCGACATGAGCTAAATTCTTTTTTTTTTTTTTTTCACAAGTGTCTATTAATCCACGCTTAACACATCAACCTGGGCAGAAGAAAAGAAAATCATAAAACAGCAAAAAAAAAAAAAAAAAAAAAAAAAATCAAACTAAAATAAAAACCAAAAAACCTCTTGCCCAATACCTGATCTTCCTAGTTTGGGTTTGTGGGGAAGGCAGAACAGCTGGCGTTTTAAAGCAGTAGGTTTCTTAGCAGTGTTAGTCTTCTGTACTCTTCCAGGGAGGCTAAGCCTAAAATGTAACCAGAGGTTCCTAATGTTTGCAGTCACCATTTTAGGGTCCTGGTAGTACAGACGGGAAAGCAGAGCCCTCTGGTTTGCGGACGGGATGGGAGAGACACTGGTTCCCACGTGAAGCCCCACAGCCACGGGAGCCCCCGTCGTATGCTTGTGTATCCACGTGTAATGCGCACACGTATCAGCAGTACATGCAGGGTTTGCACACCAGCATTTACATGGCGGCACACAGGGCCTTTCTGGCTCACACATCATGCTCACGCGGCCCCCCGCCCGGTCACCTCTGGAGAGAGCTGTGCCTGCCCAGCGTCCCCTTGTATCCATATCCCTCCGCCACCCACGCTCTGCCTTCTCACGTTTCCTGTTCCTTGATGGATCAGTGTATGAAATAGATCTGAAATCGCGGACCCTCAGTGGATCCCTCTTTTGGGGGAGGGCAGCGGCTATATCCCCTTTGTCTTGGGGAAGCTGCACACTTCCAGCCGGCGATTCATACTTAGGCCTTAAACTATATAAAATGACATCATGGAAAATACCTTGGGGGATAGGTTAAGCATTTCAACAGAAACAGAACACCTTCTGCAAGCCATTGTACAATTAGTCCATTGTTCTGTACTTTAAAAACACACACACACAAAATTTTCCAGCACTGGAAAAAAAAAAAAAAAAGGCATTTGAAAAGGTGTATTGAAAAAGCCTTTGCTCAGCTTAAGTTTGAGAAAGAAATGCCAAGAATTCAAAACTCTTGTCAGGCTGTCTCACTTCCTTTTTCATTTACTTTTTTTTTTTTTTAACCTTTAATTTAGGAAAAAATAAGTTACTGTAGTGATCCGTCAAAATGTGGTTCTCCTACGTCCGTGTGTTCTCTAGGTCACACAAAGCCAGATGTCTTCCTGACATTCCCACCCAAGCTGGCCATCAGAACCCCTGGTACCAACAGGAATGGGAAAGGCTTTTAACTGAATGTACAATGTTCCCACCCTCTTCGGAAAAAAGAAAAAAAAATACATAGGGGAATTAAGTTCTGGGCAGTGAGGCACCAAGGGTTAGCTTGGCAGTGCGAGTATCTTCAGTTTTTATGGAAAATGGGTTCTTGATCTTGAAGTAAGATTGGAGGCATGGAGCCTGGGAATTAGTAATCACGTGGCGGGTTGACCATGGTCTTTATGGGCACACAGGAAAGGTGCTGTCCTGAATAGAAGAGTCAGGTCATCAATACAGAGCTGAGGAGGACTGACATGTTTGTATGATGATCCAACCAACATACCATTAGAGGTCTTTTTCAGTAGCTTCCAGATCTTCCATTTGCCCCAGTGCTCCCTTGTTCTTAGGCAGAGGGGAAAAAAGGAAATAGGACCAGAATATTGAGTGAGCGTTAACTTTTGAAACCATATCAACAGAAGAAATTTGTCTGATTTTTCAGAGTCTCAGAATTTTCTGCTCTGTCCTTTAGGAGCACAGATAATTCTGGACTTGTCTCATGACAGGGTCTAGAATTCCCACAACCTGACTAAAGACAGAGACATCAGACCAAGATTGTTTTGGCCATTTTGCCCCTGCTGGAAAGCCCTTTATCACGTTCTTGGTGCAAACAGCTTATTTCTTATTTCACCAAGAGCCCCGCTGAAATCAAGGGTCTGTGCATCACAGGTGTACAAAGCAAAGATGTCCTTGTAATCCATCAATAGAAAAATGACACCATCTGTTGGCAATGTCGAAAATGACATCGTGAAGATGTCATTGAGGGTCAGGTGTTAAATCTGAGATTACAAGGAGGTCTGACTCTTTGTTGAGAAGACACGGATAGAAATAGAAAAACTGATAGCTAATAAATTGCCTTTCAGATACTTCTTTTCAAACAGGTAAAACGTTTGTGTGTATAAATCTCAGAATGGGAGGAAAAGAACAAACCAGGAATTGTGGCCCTATGTTGAAGGTGACCATAAATAAACTACTTTTTGTCATGTTTTGCTGGTATAATTTATGGAGGTACAAATAGATTTATCAGCCTGGGGAAAGGGGGGTCAGGGCGGCTGTGGGGTGGGAGAAACTCCTTGGCTCTTCCCACGATAACCTAAAAATCTAATTCCCTGTTAAACTGCAGTCTTCTTCAACCTCCGGTGTGTGCCCCCTGATTTCCATATTCATGAGGCCCATGTATATATTTTAAAAAAAAAAACAGAGACCCCCCCCCCCCCCCCCGTATGATAGAAAAACTCGCCCATTCCTTTGACAGCGGATTTTCGGTTAATTTATGCAGGCCCCTTTGCACTTCAGCATTTTCCCCACTGGTTGCTAAGCAACCCTTTGAGTTACTGCGCATGCCTTTTTTATGATAACTGTCATTATGAATATTTTTTAATTATACAACTGGGAGTATGGATTAAAACAACATATTGTCACTCATTCTTAGCCACAGCATTCTCCCACACTCCTGGAATCCCCTTCCGAAATTTACATGGTAGTGATTTCTGTCTATTTATTTATTTATTTATTTTTGTATTTCTGCCTTCACAAAGGAAGTAGAGACTGCATCATAAGGGAAGCAAGATTTTGTTGAAAAATGACCATACCATACCTCACAAGCTACCATCGATCTGGATAGGCCAAGCCAGATATTAGAATCTTGAACCTAAATTATGAATATCTTTGTTCCTTCACTCATGTCTGCTTCCAGTATTAAGTGATGTTAAAGCTTATAGTGCCTTATAAACCGTTTTTCAAAGTTGTAAATTAGTAAGCATTTGTTGCTATTAAATTTGCTTTCAAATAAAGCTACCATGAATTTGAGGGAGGGCCCTGCACTAATCCCAGAAACACGAGGTATCCGCGCTTGCTAAATATGTTTGTTCTTTTCTGACCAAATGGCCATATGCACAGAAGTGCAGTTAGGCAAAATGAAGGGGTTCCTCTGGCAAATAATAATAAAGGTATGCGTGGTTCACAGTATGTAAAACACTGTAAAAGGAATAACACAGAAAAGAAAGCGACACAAAAGCTTTTCATTTGAGTTTCCAGAGTCATATTCTAACATACTATTTTCTGAATATACAAGGAGTTTGAAGACAAAGGAGTGTGGAAATAAAGCCATTGTAATTTTTTTCTTGCCAACTCAATTATTATTCATTAAAAAATGGAGTGGTTGGTTGAATAGGACACTTTTAAATGTTTCTATCAAAACAGAGATCTGTTCACTCTGAAAGAGGAACTCACAGTGGACCTCGCATATCATGTGTGACAGAAGTGGGGATCTAATGGCATTTTAATGTGATTTCGGGGTTAGCACAAGGAGCATTAATCTCTAGTTGTGGGATTTTTCCCGGATTTAAGGGGCCCCTTGTCTATAATATGTGGGGTGCAGTTTTTTGTTTTGTTTTGTTTTTTGTTTTTTTTTGTTTTTGTTTTTTTGACATTTTCTGAAATAAAAGCTTTCCTTGGTAGTACGTGACCGGATATGGTTTTGTTTGTTTCCCCCCAACCTTACAGTTCAGGGCGGCAGCTCAGTGAAGTCTTCATTCAGTTACCTTCAAGGAAAGAGTTACCAGAATACTATGAATTAATTAGGAAGCCGGTGGATTTCAAAAAAATAAAGGTAGATATTTTGTTTACAAACTTTATAAAAAAAGAAAAAGGTAAATTCATTGAAATGATTACAGTCAGGGGTTGGCAGTGGCATCCTGTCTGACCACCGTGGACCCCCACCCCCCCCTCCCCCCAGGCCCCAACTCCTCCATCTAGGGCTCGTCCCTAGAACAGTTGGGATATATCCTTGGGCCTTGACATGTAGATGACTTCATCATGTCACGAGCCCATAGTGTATTCGGTTGCATTTTATTTCAGAAGTTTCAGACTCCTCCCCCCAATCTGGGCGGCTCCTTCCCCCTTGCAAGAAGGAATCCCCGTGGGAGGGTGGCCTCTGTGAACAGCGCCCCCTAGAGTTGTGTAGCCCCACATCCCTGGCAGGGCGGTTATGAAGACAAGGGAGGCAAATCAGGCTTTTTTGGACCAAGTAATGATTTTTGCATTTTTTTCCCCCTTCCTCGTCATTAACCTCAATTTTATCCAAAACCTGCATTAGGAGAGGATTCGTAATCACAAGTACCGGAGCCTGGGTGACCTGGAGAAAGATGTCATGCTTCTCTGTCACAACGCTCAGACGTTCAACTTGGAGGGATCTCAGGTATGTGTCTTTGGTTGCCTGAAAAACTTTCCACCTTCGATGTGCTTATGTGCTTTTAAGTGATCTGTTTCATTTTCTACTATTTGAACCACTGCTACTCCCCCCCCCCCCCGGGGGGGTGCAGAATCAAAAATGAGAAATAAAAGCCTATATCGTACGCGAGTATGTAAATAAATTGAGGCTTTGGCTCTTTCAAATTAAGGCCAGCCTCTGTATCATAGCTGTGCTATAGCTCCTATTTATGCTTTCCCTTCAAGGCTTGGCTTCTAATTGGGGTTGGAATTCAAGGAAATCACTTAGCATAATGCTTCAAGGCTAGAGGTATGGTTTTCTGCTTTTGTAGAGACTGTGCACTTGATTATACTTCACCTTCATTTTTCTGACCATAACCGTACGTCAGGAAATGAAAATACTTTGATTTAAAGCAAATGAACAAAAAAGGGTACACGTAGAAAAAAGAACCATTGCCTTTAATTGCTTACAGAACATGCTTATCAAACCAACCGCAGTGAAGAAGTCCCCTTTCTTACTGTTAGCAAGTCTTAAAGTATACGAGTCAGTGATACTCAGCTGATTAAAATAACTGGCGAGGGGATCCTCTCACGGGAATTATACCTCAATTCCGCTCCCCTTTTGTAAGCACCCCCTTTTCCCCCGTCTGTATTTCTGCTAATGCTCTTGTATCATGATGAAGAGAGGAGAGGTCAGTGTGCCTGCCAACTGGTACAGTGTTAAGCCACCATTCAGTTCCTTGAGCTTCTCTCCTGATCTTGTTTTTAAAATCTTTTATGTCCATTCCAATCATGAAACTGGAGAACAAGAGGACCCTCGCATGGGCCTTTTATGCCTTTTAGGAAAAGACTGTGCGTTTCCAGGTTAACGGCGGTAAGTCATGGCCGACCTCAGCAGTAGTTCTTGAAAGCAGGCCTTCTGCAATCCAGACCCTCTTGAAAGAAAGCTCACATGGAAACCAGGGCAGAGAGGGTAATAAGCAAGAGTCAACAAGGATGTCTTCCTGTGAATGACCCCTTGCAGTCGCTGGATGGACCTTTGGGTTCGTCATACTGGACTTGGGCAGCATGGTGCTGTGCCTCGGGGTCCTCCGGTCCCCCTCTGGTGCCACAGCCGCCCTGTCTCACACGTGAACTAAAGTCCTAAGTGGTCTCTTGGCCGGCTTCCTTCTCCGTCCATCCTGGAAACATGTGGCTCACTCTCTCACCAGCTCCTTTTCCTGCCCATCTACTTCCCACCATGTGCTATTAGATTCTAGAAGGAATTGAATCTCCATAGGCTGCTTTCCAAAGTCGTACCCTACCCTCACACTATAGCCTCTGTCTCTGCTGCTTTTCAGGCTAAGCAGTTAGTTCGTGGTCCAGTCACACCTGCCCCATGAACACACACCCGGATGCACGTGCTGCCGTAAGAAATAGGACAGGGAGAGAGAGCCCGTGTGCCCTTTATGTGGTCACAAGACCGCAACATCTTGCATAAGCAGTCCACCGTCACCACTAGGAAATTGACCTTGCTTGGTGCAATCCCACATGTATCATATTCTTGCCTCCCCACCTTTCTCACTTGCTGTCTTTCCCTAAATAGCCCCCTCCCTTCTCAGCCCTGATGGAATCCTCCTCACCTGTGCATATCTAGCTGCATTCTGATTTCTGGCAAATTCTACCCCAGTGGCCCCACCTCAGAGCCTCTCCCCATCATTTCTTCCCTTGTACTACCTCTGGGGCTCACTGTGGCTCTCCCAGTCACCTTAATGAGTGTTTGGCTTCTCACAAAAAAGGATTATGTTCTAGATCTAGAGTCCAAGGCCATTGGCTTCTGTATTTTTTTTTAATTTGGTAAAACACCTAAAATGTATCATTTCCACCATTTTTAAGTGTGCAGTTCAGTAGTGTTAAGGATGTTCTCATTGTTGTGCAACAGATTTCCAGAACTCTTTGGTGAAGCCGAAACCCCCTACCCATGAAACACCACCCTATTGACTGCTCCCCTGTCCCTGGGAACCTCTGTTCCACTTTGTGTTGCTACAAATTTGACTACTTGAGATGTGTCATATAAGTGAATCAGACGGTATTTGTCCTTTTCAGACTGGCTTATTTCACTCAGGTCTATGTTCTCAAGGCTCATCCAGGTTTTAGCATATGAAAGGATTTCCTTCCGTCTTAATGCTGAATAATACCCCATTTTCCTTCTGTACTGCATTTTATTTGTCCGTCAATTCACTGATGGACACCTGACTTGTTTCCACCTCCTGGCTGTTACGAATAAAGGTGCTGTAAACATGTGAGTACAAATCTCTCTTTAAGACTTTGCTCTCAATTCTTCTGGACATATACCCAGAGGTGGGATTGCTGGATCGTATGGTACTTGAATTTTTCATTTTTGGAGTAAAAGGACCATGTTTGAACTTCAGATCTCAGCAACTACCGCACAGGGCTGTGCTCAGGTCTGTGCATACACTGAAAGTGAGGTATTGATTGGAATAGTCATGGCCAGTACTGATGAGCCAATAATAAAGAACAACTTCCTCCATTTTGTTAGGGAATCTGCATTCTAGACAAGGTTGTGTTCCCACAGCATTGGACAAAACACTTCAAGGAACAAATGGAAGTTTTATAAGTGTTCTGTGTTGCCACAGTTGTGAGGATATCTTACGCAAGTCTACCCTTCCCTAAGTATGTATGCACACGTACGCACACAATTTCAACCACAAGTGGACTCTTTTTCCGTAAGAATATGCGTGTCTATAGTAGAGTTCAGCGTTTTCCTGTTGGGTTTCCCGCAGGCATAAAAGCTAACACTGATGTTTCTAATAGGATTCACGTACAGCAAAGAGGGTGTGTGCCTTGACCAAGAGACTGTGGCTGTGATACTGAGTCCTCAGCTTGTGTTTGTAACCGGTGCCCCTGTGACCCTTTAGATCTATGAAGACTCGATCGTCTTACAGTCTGTGTTTAAGAGTGCTCGGCAGAAAATTGCCAAAGAGGAAGAGAGTGAGGACGACAGCAACGAGGAGGAGGAGGAGGAAGATGAAGAGGAGTCCGAGTCAGAGGGTAAGCCCAGGCATGTGTTTCTTCCATTTTTGTGCCTCTTGCCACCTGCAGAGACATTTCCACAGATGCTAACAAAACAGATGTTCGAGTCCGCCATTCTGTGGTCTCTTGTGTCCTTGCTGGGCAACCTCAGGCAGTGTACTTAACCCTGATCAAGGTCAGTGTTCTTCCCTACAAAACCGAGGTATGAGAAACATCCCAATGCATGCAGAGAGCCTAGCATATAGCCGGGCTCGTAGCAAACACTCGCTGAATGTTGTCTTGGAAAATTAGTGTAATACACATTTTCTACCAACATAGCTGTTAATGACACCTGTCTGTTATGGAACACAGAGGCTCCCTAGCCCGGAAGGACTGATGGAGCATTGATTTCTAGGCATCCCCACTCCCCCTCGAGTTTCTGATTCTGTAACCTGTGTGTTGGGCTCAAGAGAGAACATTTCTGACACTTTCCTGGGAAATCCTGATGCTGTGGGGGCTCAGGAACACACTGTGAGAATCCTTGTCTTAGAAAATAATTGTCAGGGGCGCCTGGGTGGCTTGGTCGGTTAAGCGTCCGACTTCAGCTCAGGTCATGATCTCACGGTCCGTGGGTTCGAGCCCCGCGTCGGGCTCTGTGCTGACAGCTCAGAGCCTGGAGCCTGTTTCAGATTCTGTGTCTCCCTCTCTCTCTGCTCCTCCCCTGTTCATGCTCTGTCTCTCTCTGTCTCAAAAATAAATAAACGTTAAAAAATTAAAAAAAAAAAAAAAAAAAAAAAAAAGAAAAGAATTGTCAAAGTGAGTTGGAAATGGGGTCCATTTTATCCGTCATGGATCCAGTACTGATCTGCCTTTAAAATTTTGATATTTTGTTCATCATGGATTTTTTTGGCATTAGCCTCAAGTATTTCAAACACTGCATTAGTATGTTTATCTCAATTACTTACAGTGCCTTTGGAAATTTTTTTAAGTTTTGAAATTTAACTCCAGAAAAGTTAACATACAGTGTTCTGTGAGTTTCGGGTATACAATACAGGGATTCAATAATTCTCCACCTTTTTCAGTCCTCTTCATGATAAGTGTGTGCTTTAATCCCCATCATCTATTTCCCTATCTGCTGCCCCCACCACCACATCCCCTCTGGGGGATCAGTTTGTTCTCTGTAGTTAAGAGTCTGTTTCTTGGTTTGTCTTTTTCCTTTATTTTTGTGTTTGTTTGTTTCTTAAATTCCGCATATGAATGACATCATATGGTATTTGTCTTTCTCTGGCTTAATTTAGCCTAATACTCTCTAGCTCCATCCATGTCATAGCAAATGACATTTATTTTTTATGGCTGAGTAATATTCCTGTGTGTGTGTATCACATCTTCTTTATCCATTCAGAAATTTTGCACCCGAGGCAAATACCTCTTTTGTGGAAGCTGCCTCCCAGGTGCCTTCAGAAGTCTAAATTGATTACCTAAGTATGTTCTCACCCCTACCTCCTCCTCTCCAAGTAATTAATCTCTGCCATACACGGTCTTCTGTGTAGAACAGTACAGGTATACTTCAGAAGTTTTCTTTTTTTTTATTAGATTTATTCTTCATTACAAACTCAGTACAGACAACTTGGAAAATATTTTTTTAAGAAAGGAAAATGTGTAATACCGCTACCCCATATACATTTAACATTTGGAGAATGGGCCTTTCGGTTTTTTTTCTACATATGTTTTCTTTAGAAAAGCACAGCACACTGTTTTGTAGCATAACTTTTCTGTATTATGAACATTTCCCAGTAGCAGTGAGTGTCTTAATAACAGCAATATCTATTAACATTCATTAATGAGGCGAACAAAATATATCGATATCACTTCTAAATAACACTGTCGTGAACGTTTTAACCCAAAAATCACTGCAAACATTCTTCAAACCTCTGATTCATGCCTATTGCCCCACAGAATGGGGCACCTGTCTTTGCCAGCGTTGTGTCCCCACACCCCTGTGTCCCCACATCCCTTCTCCATGACATTCTCTTCAGTGATTCTGCCTCCTACTCATTTTACATTTTTCAATTGCATGTGGTTATTCCCAGTTCTGAGATCCCAGTGTTTGATGATGTAGGTCTACGTAACTTACCTGAGCTAGATCTTTCCCGATTTTAGAGCCACATTTCTAATCTGTTTTCAAATATCTGCCCTCTTAGCCTCATCCGTTGAGGTTCTCAGAGCTCTCTGGAGACTTGATGTATTATCTTTCTATGGCTGCTTTTACAAATCACCAAAATGGAGTGGCTTAATACAACGCGTAATTAGGACCTCACAATTCTAG
Source organism: Panthera uncia (assembly GCF_023721935.1). Lineage (NCBI taxonomy): Eukaryota > Metazoa > Chordata > Mammalia > Carnivora > Felidae > Panthera > Panthera uncia. Next base: position 8,970,055 of record NC_064807.1, on the reverse strand, counting down.
AGGTCACAGTGTGCTGTGGGTCTCTCTGGACCAAAATCAGGGTGTTCATGGGCTGCGTTCCTCACTGGAGGCCAGAACCCATTTCATGTGCATCCTTCTCATGCTGTGTCTTTTTGACCTCTTTTCTGCCTCTTCTTGTACTTTTTTTTTTTAACTGAGATATAATGACATGTTAGTTTCAAGTGTACAATGTAAGGATTCCATATTTGTATATATTGTAAAACGATCACCACACTAAGTCTGGTTAATATCCATCACCACAGGGGCGCCTGGGTGGCTCAGTCAGTTAAGCTTCCAGCTCTTGGTTTCAGCTCAGGTCATGATCTCCCTGTTCATGGGTTCGAGCCCTGCACCGGGCTCTGAGCTGACAGCACGGACTCTGCTTGGGATTCTCTGTCTCCCTTCCTCTCTGCCCCTCCCCAACTTGCTTTCTCTGTCTCTCAAATTTTAAAAACTTAAAAAAAAAAAAAATAGATCCATCACCACAAATAGTTACAAATGTTTCCTTTTGCTGAGAACATACAAGATCTACTTTCTTAGCAAATGTCACATACATAGTATTATCAATTACAGTCACCATTCTATACTCCTGACTTAACTTGTTTCAAACCTGGAAGTTGTACCTTTCAACCCCTTTCAGTCACCCTCCAGCCCCTACCTCTGGCAACCAGCCTCGGGGAGTGTTTTGGTTTTCTTTTTAGGGATTTACATTTAAGTAAGATCATAGAGCATTTATCTTCCTTATTTTACTTAGTATAATGCCCTCTGGGTCCATCCGTGTTGTGACAAATGGAAAAATTTTTATGGCTGAATAATAGCCATAGTATATTTTACTATGTATAGTAGTAAATACATTTTACTTAGTATAATGCCCTCTGGGTCCATCCATGTTGTGACAAATGGAAAAATTTTTATGGCTGAATAATAGTTCACTACACACACACACACACACACACACACATTTCCTTTATTCACCCATCAGTGGACACTTAGGTTATTTCAAATCCTGACTATGAGTCATGCCACAGTGAACATGGGGGTTCACACATCTTTTCGATTTAGTGCCATTTTCTTCATGTAAACTCCACAGGTGGGATTGCCAAATAATAAGGTCTGTTTTTAGTTTGTGAGGAACCCCTATACAGTTTTCCATAGTGACTACACAAATTTACATTCTTACCATCAGGGTACGAGGGTCCCCTTTTCTCTGCATCCTCGCCAACGCTTTTTACTTCTGGTCTTTGGGATAGCAGCCCTTTTAAGAGGTGTGAGGTGATAGGTCTTTGCGGTTTTGATCCACATTTCCTTGGTGATGAGTGATATTGAGCACCTCTTCATGTACTTCTTGGCCATCTGTATATGTCTTTGAGAAAATGTCTGTTCAAATTATTTACCCATTTTTTTAATTGGATTGTTTTGCTATTGAGTTGTAGAAGATCTTTCATATTCTGAATATGAACTCCTGAAGGGATAAGATTTGCACACACTTTCTCCCATTCACTAGGCCCCTTTTTCATTTTGCGGATAGTTTCTTTTGCTGTGCAGAAGCTTTTTCATCTGATGTAGCCACACGTGTTTATTTTTGCTTTTGTTGGCAATGAGTTCTCAGACCTAACACCATAAAGTCAAGACAAATGTCAAGGAGCTTCCTGCCTATGTTTTCTTCCAGGAGTTTGGTGGTTTCAGGTCTTATGCTTTCAAGTCTTTTACCTTCATTGAGATAATTCTTGTTATGTGATATTTGTATGGTGTGAGATAGTGATCCCGTTTCATTTTTCTGCATGTGGCTGTCTGGTTTTCCCAACACCGTTACTGAAGAGACTGGCCCTTCACTGTTGTACCTTCTTGGCTCCTTTGTTGTAAAGTGACCATGTGTGTGCTTCACTTCTGGGCTCTCTATGCTGTTCCATTGATCTATATGTCTGTTTTTAATGCCAATACCATACTGTTTTGATTGCTGTAGCTCTGTAATATAGTTTGAAATCAAGGAGTGTGATACCTCCAGCTTTGTTTGTTTTCTCAAGATTGCTTGGGCTACTCTGGATTGTTTGAGGCATCACACAAATTTTAGGGGGATGTTTGTTCTATTTCTGTGAAAAATGCCATTGGAATTTTATACATCGCACTGAATCTACAGGTTGCTTTGGGTAGTATGGGCATCTTAACAGTGTTATTCCAGTTGATAGCACAAATATGTTTCCACTTGTTTCATTAATATTGGATAGTTTTCAGTTTACGTGTCTTTCACCTCCTCGGTTAAATTTGTTCCTAGGAACTTTTTTTTTTCCCCAAGGCAACTGTAAATGGAATAGTTTTAATTTCTTTCTGAAAGCTCATCACTAGTGTTTAGAAATACAAAAGATTTTGGTATATTGATTTTGTATCCTTCCATTTAATTCTTTGATTAGCTCTAACATATTTGAAGTCTTTAGCGTTTTCTATATACATTATCTTCTGCAATTAGTGATAGTTTCAATTCTTTCTTTCCAGCTTGGGTGCCTTTTCTTTTTCTTGCCTAACTGCTCTGGATAGGACTTCGGGTACTGTGTTGAATAAAAGTGGCAAGAGTGGGCGTCCTTGTTTTTGTTTCTGATCTTACAGGAAAAGCTTCCAGCTTTTCTCCATTGAGTGTATTAGCTGTGGGCTTATATATAGCCTTTATTATGTTGACGTTTGTTCCTTCGATATGCACTTTGTCAAGAGCTTCTGTCATAAGTGGATGTTGCATTTTTTCAGATGCTTTTTCTACATCTATTGAGATGATCGTGACTTTTATCCTTTGTTTTGTTAAGGTGGTATATCATGTTTATTGATTTGTGATTTGAACTATCATTACATGCCCAGAATAAATGCCTCTTGAGTGTGGGGTAGAATCCTTTTAATGTATTGTTGAACTTGTACTGCTAATATTTTGTTGAGGATTTTTGCATCTATATTCATCACAGATCGTGGCCTATAAAATTCTTTCCTTATGGCATCCTGGTCTGGTTTTGGTATCCGGGTAATGGACTCAGAAAATGAGTTTGGAAGTGTTTCTTCTTCTTTGTTTTGGAAGAGTTTGAGAGGATTGGTATTCATTCTTCTTTGAATGTTTGGTAGAATTCACCAGTGAAGCTGTCTGGACCCAGACTTCTATTAGTTGTGACGTGTGTGATTACTGATTTGATCTCCTTACTAATAATAGATCTGTTCATATTGTCTTATCTTTTTATGATTTGGTCTTGATAGGTTTTATATTTCTAGGAATTTATCCATTTCTTCTAGGTTGCCAAATTTGTTGGCATATAATTGTTCACAATGGTCTCTTGTGATCCTTTGTATTTCAGTGGTATCAGCTGTAACTTGTCTTTGATTGATTCTGACACCTCTTTTTTTCTTAGTGAGTGTGGCTAAAGATTTGTCCATTTTGTTTATTTACAAGGAACCAGCTTTTGTTTCAATGTTATTTTCTATTGCCTTTTTACCCTCTATTTCTGCTCTGATCTTTATTATCTCCTTTCTACTAACTTTGGAATTGTTTGTTCTTTTTCTAGTTGCTTGAGCTGTAAAAGTAGGTTGAGATTTTTCTTCTTTCTTGATGCTTCATTCATTGTCATGAACGTCCCTCTAAGAACTGCTTCTGCTGCAGGAGTTTTGGTATGCTGTGTTTTTATTTTCATTTGTCTCAAGTTATTTTTTAATTTCTCCTTTGAGTTCTTTGTTGACCCATGGGCTGTTCACTACCATTGTTTAAGCTCCACATGTGAATAATTGATTTCTCTTTTCATACCACTGTGGTCAGAAAAGATGCTTTGATATTTCAGTCTTCTTAAGTTCATTATTTTTGAGAGAGGCAGGGGGAGACAGAGAGGGAGACACAGAATCCGAAGCAGGCTCCGAGCTGTCAGCACAGAACCAGGTGTGGGGCTCAAACCCACAAACCGTGAGATCGTGACCTGAGCCAGAGTTGGACATTTAACTGACTGAGCTTGATCTATCTTTCCATTATTTGTGACATCTTTAGTTTAGTCATCACCATCTTACAATTTGCAGAGTACAAGTCTTTCATCTCTTTGGTTAAATTCACCCCTAGGTATTTCATTTTTTTGATGCAGTTGGAGGGAGCGTTGTTTCCCAAATTTCTCTGATAGCTATTAGTATATAGAAACACAAATGATTTCTGTATGTTCATTTTGTATCCTACTACATTGCGAAATTCATTTTTTTTGTTCCAGTAGCAGGGTTTTGTTTTTTTCGAACTTTTATTTAAATTCTAGTTAGTGTGTAGTGTAATATTGGTTTCAGGAGTAGAATTTAGTGATTCATCAGTCACATAGAACACACAGTGCTCATCATAATCAGTGTCCTTCTTAATACCTGTCACCCATTTAGCCCACCCCCCACCCACGTCCCTCCATCAACCCTCTGTTTGTTCTGTATATTATGGTTTGCTTCCCTCTCTTTTTTCCTTTCCCATACGTTCATCCATTTTGTTTCGTAAAATTCCACACATTCTAATAGTGTTTTGGAGGAGTGGTTAGGCTTTTCTGGATTTAGTATCGTGTCCTCTGTCCGTAGTGACAGTTTTACTTTTTCCTTTCCAACTTGGACACCTTCTATTTCTTCAATACCTGCTCTGGCCAGGACTTCCACTACTACGTTGAATAAAAGTGGCAAGAGTAGGCGTCGTAGTCTTTTTCCTCCTCTTAGGGGAAGAGCTCTCAGTGTTTCACCACTGAGTATGTTGTTAGCTGCGGGTTTTTTGTATATGGTGTCTTTTATGTTGAGCTATGTTCCCTCTATACTTAGTCAAGAATCTTTACCAGAACTGGCTGTTGAATTTTGTCAGGTGTGTTTTTGGCATCTTATTGAGATGGAATTTTTATCCTTCATTTTGTTAATAGGGCATATTACATTGTTTTGTGGATTTGAAGCCTCCTGCCTCCCTCGAGTAGATCCTACCTGATTGTGGCATGTGATCTTTTCATGCATTGTTGAATTCAGTTTGCTAGTATTTTGCTGAGAATTTTTGCATCGGTGTCCTTCATGTATATTGACCTTTTGGTATCAGGGTAATTAATGCTGGCCTTGTAAAATGAGTTTGAAAGCATTCCTTCTTCAATTGCTGGAATAAGTGGAGAAAGGATAGGTTATAACTGTTAATTGTTTGGTAGAATTCACCTGTGAAGCTTTCTGGTTCTAGATTTTGTTTTATGGTTTTTTTTAATTTTTTTTTTTAACGTTTATTTATTTTTGAGACAGAGAGAGACAGAGCATGAACAGGGGAGGGTCAGAGAGAGGGAGACACAGAATCTGAAACAGGCTCCAGGCTCTGAGCTGTCAGCACAGAGCCCGACGCGGGGCTTGAACTCACGGACCGCGAGATCATGACCTGAGCCGAAGTCGGCTGCTTAACTGACTGAGCCACCCAGGCGCCCCTGTTTTACGGTTTTTTAAATTACTGATTCAATTTTATTGTATTTGCTGTATTCAGATTTTTTTGTTTCTTTATAACTGAGGCTTCTTAGAAGGTAGTTTCTAGAAATTGATCTGTTTTTCTATTTTCCAATTTGTTGGCATATAATTGTTCATGGTAGTAACTAATTATGCTTTGTGTTTCTGATTTTAAGCCCTCTTTTTCTCTTAATGAGTCTTGGCTAGAGGTTTATTAATTTTAGTTACCATTTCAAACTTCTAGTTCATTGATGTTTTCTGTTGTTTTTTTAGTCTCAATTTCATTTATTTCCTCTCTGATCCGTATTATTTCCTTTCTTCCATTAACTTTGGGCTTTCTTTTTCTAGTTCTTATAGATGTAAAATCAATAGTTTATTTGGGATTTTTGTTTCTTGAGGTAGGCTTGTATTGCTATGAACTTCCCTGGTTTTGTTGCATACACAGACTTAGGACTACTGTTTCCATTTTCATTCGTGCAAGAGACTTTCACTTACTTTTTGATTTCTTTGTTGACCCATTGGTTGTTGAGTAGGATGTTGTGTGGTATCCGTGTATTTTTTTTTTCCAATTTCCTTCTTGTGAGTGATTTCCAGTTTCATACTGTAGTTTAAAAAAAAAAAAAAAAAAGCTTTACACGATTTCATTCTTCTTACGTGTATTGACAATTGTTCTGTGGCCCACCATGTTATCAGTACTGGATAATGTTGTATGTGCCTTTGGGAAGAATGTATCTTCTGCAGTGTTTGGTTGGAATGTTCTCTCTACATGTATGAATTCCATCTGATCTCATGTGTCATTTCAATCCATCAACTGATTTAAGCGAGATGATACACTCCTCTACTTTCATTATATTGCTGACATTTTCTTTCTTTATATCCTTTAATATTTGCTTCATGTCCTTAGGTGTTCCTATGTTGGGTACATATATATTTATCAATATTATATCTGCTTCTTGGATTGACCTTTTTTATCATGATGTAAAGCCTCTCCTTTTCCCTTAGTACAGTCTTTGTTTTAAAGTCTGTTTTGTCTGATATAACTTTTGTTGCTACAGGTTTCGATTTGTGTGGAATATATTTATTTTCCATTCACTTCCCTTTCAGTCTGTGTGTCTTCAGATGTCAAGTGAGTATCTTCTAGGCAGGTCTTGCTTTTTCATATCCATCCACTCATTCAGCCTATTTGGACTGGCATATTTAGCCCACTTGTATTTTAAACAATTAATAATAGCTGTGTGCTCACTGCCATTTTGTTCATTGCTTGCTGGAATTTTTATGGTTCCTTTCTTCTTTTGCTCCTTCCTCTGTGGTTGCATGACTGGGGTTAGTGGTATCCTTAGACTTCTTTATTTTTTGTGTATTTACTGGAGGTTTTAGCTTTGTGTTACCAGGAGGCTTACATACAACAGTTTATATTTATTCAGTCCACTTTAAGTTGATAAAAACTTAGGTTTTAACATATTCTAAAGCTCTACAGTTTTATTGTCCCCACCCCCTCCACGTTTTAGGTTTTTAAAGTCACATGCTACATCTCTTTATTATTGTAGTTATAGTTATTTTTACTACTTTTGTCTTCAACCTTCATATTAACTTTACAAGTGATCCGTTCACTACTATTTTTTTCATAGGAGTTGCTCCTAACTTGCACCCTTTGTTTTTAGCTTGAAAAGTCCCTCTTATACTTCTTGAGGTTGATGAACTTTAGCTTTTGCTTGTCTGCAAAACATTTTTCTCTCCAGTTCTGAATGATCAATTTGCCAGGTAGAATGTTCTTGGTTGGCCTTTTTTTTTTTTCTTTGAGCACTTTGCATACATCTGTTACTCCCTTCTGGCATAGAAAGTTTCTGCTGAAAAATCTGATCGTCTTCTGGGGTTTCCCTTGTACTTGTCCAGCTGGTCCAGTTCTGTTTTATTCTGTCTTCTGTGGATCTCTCCTCATGAAGTTTTCAGCTCAGCTACTGCATTCTTAAGCTCTGGGACTTTGTTTATTTAGAGAGAGTGAGCAGGGGAGGGGCAGAAGGAGAGAGAAGGTTAAGCAGGCTCCGTGCCCAGGATGGAGCCCAGCTCAGGGCTTGATCTCACGAGATCCATGAGATCATGAGATCATGACCTGATCTGACATCATGACCATGAGATCATGACCTGAGCTGAAATGAAGAGTTGGATGCTGAACCGACTGAGCCACCTGGGCGGCCCAGCTCTGATTGTTACTGGGTACTTGTTTCTATTTTCTGTCTCCTTGTGGAAGTCCTGTGTTAATCCATTCTCCTACCCAGTTCTGTGAGCACTTTTATGGCCATTATTTTAAACTCCTAACCAGAAAAAGCCCCTAAGAAAATAGAGCTAAGTGATATACCTAAATGTGTACCTTCGTCTTTCATTGAGAACATTATACCTCTGTCTCTTCACCTCCCTGGAGTCTGTGTTGGTTTTGATGCACTCGTTAAACCATGGCTTCTCTCGGTCTTAAAAGCTTAACCGCTTGTTGAAGACGAAACTTACTGAACCCTGCTCTACCTCTTGGTGGTCTCGCACACCTTTGTGATACTCTAAGCAGCCTGTTTTATTTTCAGCAGCTCCCAGTGGTTAAGGTTGGGCCAAGAACCAGTCATGGTCTGAAAGGGGAGGATCTCCGTGAGCATGGCAGTTCAGGCTGCTTAGATACTTTTAAAGTGAGCCAACATCTACAGTGCTGCTGGGTCATAAGCATAAGCTGCAGGCCACGGGAGCCAGATGTCCCGGGGCTGGCAGACATAAAAACCATGGCCCTACATGTAGAAATGGCCCTTTGGGATCTCCTGACTCTCTCTGGAGTGTGGCAGAGGAAGAGCTCAAAGGTAAGGCCTGCCCTGCTAGGTCTTGCAAAAGGATTCCTGCCTGTCTTTAGATAGACGTATGTTTCATTAGAAGATTTTCCCCTCACACCGCATGTGTGAAACCAAGTTAATGGGTCTCTTTCACTAAAAGATTGGGGTTCTTGGACTCTTGCCTTTTGCTTTGCCCTGGGGTGGGGGGGGGGGGTAGCTGCCAACATTGGGCACCAGAGGAGGGTACCAGCTCCTGTCCAGGAGATACACTGGGGAGGTAGAGGGAAAGTGCATGATGCCTCCACCCCAGGGAGCACCCCAACAGGCCTTTATAGAAGTGCGTCAGATGAGGCGCCTGCTGCTCAGGCTGAGCTTTTAATAAAACAAGTAAGCCTTTTTCACTTAAAGTCTGGGTGCCTCTCAATCACTGCCTCTGTACTGGGTCCTGGGCCAAGACACCCCATTTTGCAGCTCACTAGAGCCTTGTGGGGGTTCTTGGATGTGAGACTCGTTAGTTTTCCAAGTTAGATGTTTTAGGGACTCCTCTCTGGGCTGCAGGTCTTAAAACTTGGGGTGCCCGATGTGGGACTCAAACTCTTCACTCCTCAGGGAGCATCTCCAGGTTTTGCATTAACCTCCTGAACTGGAAGCACCACCCCAGGGGTGGGGTTTATGGTGAGAATGTGCTTCAGCCTCTCCTCTTGATGTGATGTTTTTTCCTCATTTGCCTAATGTGTAGAAGTCACTTAGCTAGTTTGGGGTCGGTGTTTTGTTTTTTTTTTTTCCTCCTGCGGAAATTGTTCTGTATATAGTTGTAGAATCAATGTGTCCTCAGCAGGTAAGTTCGGGACTTCCTCTTCGTCTGTTAAGGACTCAGGGCTCCCCTGGTTAATCCAGGCTTATCTCCCCTTCTGAAGGGCAGCTGATTAGCAACAATAATCCCTTTTGCCAAGTAATGTAACATTTTGGGGATTAGGACAGGGACATCTCCAAGGGGCTGTTATTCTGCCTGATAAAGGACAGTTTTCATGGGTACATAATGGTGGGATCATAAAGCCATAGGATGCTGTTTGTAGTGCCTACCTGATAGGTCCCATCTTTTAGTCGAGTTTTGCATGACGGCTTTTTGGAAGTAACACGTTCACTGACACACAAAATCAGGTAGCTTTCGAGTATCTCCCACTCCGAGGTGTATTTAAATTATCTTCTTAAAGAAGTACTTTCTTACCTTTACTGCCAGCCTTCTGCCCTTTCACACCTCGCGTGGATTTTCTGTACTGCAAATGTCAGGAAATGCTCCACCTGTGTAGATAAAGATATTTCATGTCTTCTTTTCGTTTAGCACGTTTTTAGAGGTGGCATGCCCAAGTGCCTCAGTCGGCGAAGCATCCGACTTCGGCTCAGGTCATGATCTCGGGGTTCGTGGGTTCGAGCCCCACATTGGGCTCTGTGCTGACAGCTTGGAGCCTGCTTTGGATTCTACGTCTGCCTCTCTCTCTCTCAAAAATAAACATTAAAATTTTACAAATTTTTTAGAGGGTTTTTAGAGGCCTTGCTTCACATCCTTATGCATTTCTATTAATAGGTCAGCCTTTGCACCCCAGCTTTTCCCCTTTTCCTAAATTACTCCACACACAATAACAGGGCCGTACCTGATAGCTCATGATGCAGCAGACATTTGGGCACAAGGAAGGGAAGCCTTGACTAGAATACTATTTTGTGTACTCGCATTTGCCCACCTTTGCTGCATTCGGGTTGGGTGGAGAACATACCTGGGAACTACAGTTCGGAACAGCTCCAGTCTCCTCTTTGTGGATACCCTGTGCTCTCATGGAAGATTTCATTTGTGTCAATGTTTTGGTGGGTCCCTCCTCTTCACAAAGGAAGTCTGAAAAATTCTCATCATGGCTCAGTTAGTTAAGTGTCCGACTCTTTAAATAAACTTTAAAAAGAAAAACTCTCATCTCTAAGCTTCCTTCTAGAACTGTAATTCTCTCCATGACAATCTCCATTTCCATGTGCCTTGAGACCCAGTAAACATGATATTCCAGTCTAACCGGTTTGAATGAGGGCTACACATCCTTAGTGACTTCATCATCGAATCCTAAACATGGTATTCCACAGACATCTGTCCTGGCCCAGTGCCATGGGACGGATCTTCCTTGTACATTGGAATACGCACCTGCCTCTGTGGTATTTATTGCACGTTGAATCCTCCCTTGTGTTCTTATTCCTGTCCTCAGAATAGCTTTGAAAGGGAAGAGGGATGCCAGTTTTTGAAGGTTCATTGAGCAGAATACTGGTAGAAATTTACCATGTGGATACATGTTCACCATATCTCTCCTCAGTTCTGCCAAACCTGTCAACAAATATTCTAAATTTGAAAAAAAAAAAAAACAAAACACAAACCTGGGAACTTCAGCACCCACCACTAAAGGGTTAAAGAATTTTTCATGCACCCTTGAAGTAGAACATTTACAGGCTTTAGAAAGAATTAGGTGGGCAGCAGAGGGTGGGTGGTGTGCCTGGGTAGCTCAGTCAGTTTTTAAATGTCCAAGTTTAGCTCAGGTCATGATCTTGAGGTTTTTGAGTTCCAGCCCTGCATCAGGCTCTGTAATGATAGCTCGGAGCCTGGAGCCTGCTTCAGATTCTGTGTCTCCCTCTCTCTCTCAAAAATGAAAAATACTTAGATTTAGACCAATATGTATATGAATGGGTAGAAATGTCCCACATATATGAGAATACAGGCAAGCTGTCACATTTGAGCATGCATAAAACAAAGTGTGTGTGCGTGCGCATGCTTGACATCTTTATGTAATTATAAAATGTAAACTGTTTTTTTCTGGAAATAATCAACAGAAAGAGAACAACAAGGAATTACTAGAGATGGCGGGAAAGGAAGCATACAATCATTTAACTTTGCATTTTCTACCTTTCTGTGCTGTTAATATTATTCAACTATGTGAATTTTCTTTTTAAGTCAATTAGAGTGATCTCCATAGTAACACGGGCCTTCAAAAAATTTTTTTAAAAGCCTTACACTTATTTGTACTTTTTCCTGAAAAACCCCCCAGGAGTAGGGAAGACAGCTCTGTTTATCCTGCTGAGGGAGATCCCTGTCTGGCCAGTTAAGAGAACAGCCAAAGAACCCAGCCTTCTGTAAGACCTCATTCCTCATGCTGCCTGCGTAGGGCGATGATGTTAATTTATCCTCCTAACCAAGAAAAGTCTCTGAGTGGAAGGGGGTGCTAACAGGACCATGGAGAACAAGCCTGAATTGAGAGGGTTCTGGATACTCCACGACCTTCTGATTTGTCACCTGCAGCTTGGCACCCTTTTTTACTACCTGCAGAAGGACTTCCCGCGATGGCTCACTGTGGTTTTATTTTTGTTGCAGCAAAATCCGTCAAGGTGAAAATCAAGCTCAATAAAAAAGATGAGAAAGGCCGGGACAAAGGCAAAGGCAAGAAAAGGCCAAATCGAGGAAAAGCCAAGCCCGTAGTGAGTGATTTCGACAGCGATGAGGAGCAGGAGGAAAACGTAAGTGGACCAGGCTTTGACTAAGGCCCAGAAGCCCTCTCCCCACTTTCCCTTTTTCGTAACCCTCTTTATTTTCCAGAAATGGAAACACCAAGACTTGGGGAGATTTTGTTATTGAGGGATATGAACTAAAGCTGCATGATCTAGGACAGAGAATTGCGGGCTTTGTGTTTAGGGCCTTTTTCATTGTCTTCAAAAATGAAAAACTAGTCAGTCGTGTTTCCTTTCCTCCTTTCTTAATCTTCCCGTCACTTCCCAACACAGTTTTCTCCATGGCAGGTTGTTTTTCATGGTGGAAAAATTCAGGAGCACTTATGGAGCTAGGCCCTGAAAGAATTACCTTCCCATATGATCCATAATTAACGTTTCTCTTACTTGCAACATAGCCCAGAAACCAGGGCCAAGGTTCCATGTGCTTACCTCCAGGTCATAGTAGCAAACAGCAGAAGTTGAATTCAGACTCAAACAGTACAACACCGTCCCCAAATTCTGGAGGCAAGTGGCATTGCTGGCAGAAACTTCCGCCACCGGCCTTGGGAAATCCCCTCCACTTATTCACTTTCCAGAAGACCTCAGGCTATCACTCGCCCCCCTCTTTTTTCTTCTTCTGGACAGAGAATTTAACGTTTTGGTCCGTGTGCTGCAGGGCACCACCATTTGGGTCTGATGAAAACATTTGAGAATTCTTACCCCAGCCCCACACCCAGCCTTCACCCTTGGCCCAGGCTTTTCGAATACATTTAAAATGCTGTGTTTTCTTTCAAAGACGTCCCCCTGAGTAGACATCCAACGTACGGTACTTTTGCCTCTGGTGAATTTTCTAAACCCATAGTGTTAAAAATAAGAATTATCAGCCTTGAACTTTTCATGCCACAGTGAAAGAAAGCAAGACAGATGGTGGGAATTGCTTTGGGATTTCCCAGCGGGGGCTCCCCTTTTTAGCTTGAATTCCTCACAAGCGTCTCACCATCTTGACACAGAACGAAGAGACTTGGGTTGACTGTTTCCAAAATGTCGTGTCTTTTCTGCCTTGCCCTCGGGATGGTTTATTGCTTCTTTTTCTTAGGTGTCATTTCCTTCATTTTGTCTTATTTTTAGGAACAGTCAGAAGCAAGTGGGACTGACGATGAGTGAGGAGTACGGGCCTTTTTTTCCTCGGTAGAACTGAGTTCCTTCGTCCCCTCTCTCATTTCTGCCCAGTGAGTTCATTTGTCCTATGGGCCCTGGGTTGTTTCTATAGCATCTTCATCTATAAACTAGCTTTAGGATAGTGCCAGACAAACATATGATATCATGGTGTAAAAACACACACATACACACACACACACACACACACACACACACACACACACAAATATTTGTAACATATTGTGACCAAATGGGCCTCAAAGATTCAAAGATTAAAACAAACAAAGCTTTTGATGGAAAATATGTGGGTGGATAGTATATTTCTATGGGTGGGTCTCATTTGGTAACGGTTTGATTGTGCCTGGTTTTACCACCTGTCCAGATGAGAAGATTTTTTTGTCTTTTTGTAGCACTGATAACCAGGAGAAGCCATTAAAAGCCACTGGTTATTTTATTTTTCATCAGGCAATTTTCAGAGTTTTTATTTGTTCGGTATTGTTCTTTTTGTTTGTTTGTTTACACTGTGGTACATATAAGCAACTTTAATAGGTGATAAGTGTACAGTAATTAGACTTCACCTGCATAGACATTTTTCCATTTTATGCTCTATGATCTGAAAAAAAAATGCTTTTGAACTGTATACGATTTATGTCTACTGTAAACATTGCTGAATTTTTTTTTTTTTGCTCTTGATTTCAAAACAAAGTTTTGTTGAAAACGCTATTGAATATTGCAATCTCTCTAGTGTATTGGATGGCTTCCTTTGTCAGCCCGATCTCCTATGTTACTGATGTGTATCGTCTCCTTCTCCCTAAAGTGTACTTAATCTTTGCTTTCTTTGCACAATGTCTTTGGTTGCGAGTCATAAGCCTGAGGCAAATAAAATTCCAGTAATTTCCAAGAATGTGGTGTTGGTGCTTTCCTAATAAAGAGACAATTTAGCTCCACCAACACTGCCTCTTGTTTTTTGAGTTCTAGGGGATTGAAACCGTGGTGCCTGAGTGAAGGTCTCCTGCAGAGGGCTGGGCAGTCTCTTACTCCGGAAGGCTTGTGGGGGTGCGGGGGGGGGGGGGCGTGGAAAGACCTAGAAAGCTGGTCTCCTGGAATGAACCAGGTTTGTCTCAAGGGAGAGCCCATTGCTTTCATGACTTTAATCTCAAGCAACAGGAGACATCTGGTGCCATGGACCAAGCCACACTAAGCCCCTGCTCACCCTTTTCTAGTGCTTTAAATTCTGTTTACTAGCCAGATAATCTATATTGTAATACAGATTTACAGTGTAATATGGTATGTAATACATATATATTAACATCTCCTGATTTTTCAAAGATTTCACAGGTGTTCAAGAGAACAAGACCAATTCCATGCACCCATATACTCTCCTGCTAAGATTCAACAACAGTCAATATTTTGTCCCTCTCCTTTTTTTTTTTTCATTAAACCACTTTGAAAATAAGTCCCAGCCATCATGACACTTCACCCCTAAGCACTTCAGCACAAATCTCCCAACGATTCAAGCCATCTCCTGGCTCCCACAATCCCACTTCCATTCCCAAGGGAATGAGCAGTAGCTTCCTAGTATCTCATGGGTAATCTCAGTCCCATTTCCCCAACGGTCCCCAAATTGTCTTGCATTTATTTGTTCGCACAAGTTTTCAAAGAATGCCAGAATTTCTTCTCTTATGGACCTCATTATGACATGGAAAAGGTTTCTCTCCTCTCTAATGGGTCGACGAATTAGAACTGCCTAAGGAGAATGCCACGATTCTTGCTTTCTGAACGTGAAGAATCACCAACGGCTCCTACTTGGAATCCTGAAGGAAATCTGACCGTCACAAAATGCATCCTCCTGAGAAACCCATTTGTCCCTCTAAGTGTCTACTCTGATGTCTGACTTTCCAGTTAGTCTGATCGTTACAATGTGTGTTGAGTTTCCTTTTACTCTTTGTTTAGAGTTTGCTGGCCACAGAAGGATTGGAGACTCCCATGTAAGAATCAACTGTATTTGATTTTGTTACTGAATGGTTTGGTTTCAGTTCAAAGAGAAGAGTCTCATTTCACTGCTACCATTTCTGTTTCCAATACTTGATGTACAAATTGCAATCTCTTCTCAGCCTCAGAGGCATTGCTGTTCTGAAGCCATCCAGACCACTGCCTTTATGCTTCAGAATTTCTGTTGTGGAAGAATGTTCTCTCGTTCTTATTCCCCAGTCTTAGGTGGGTTGTTCTCCCTGACTCCAGCAGACAGGAGAGATGGTCCACAGAACAGTGGTAAGGTGGTAGGGAGAGTGAGCACGCATTAGCAAAAGGTAAGCCATCCTACACTGGGGTGCTGCTGACTTTTTATCCTCATCGTGACCGCCATTCGGTTTAGCTCAAGTAGCTGAGCCCGTAGGTGGGCTTAGTTCTTTCTACGGTCTGTGGTTTACTAGGAATGCAGGAAGGAAGCTAAGACTATAGAGAAATGTACTGGATCCCTTAATGGGTTTATTTAATTATAGGAACTTTGTGAAGAAGGCATTTTTTTTTCAATTTATTTTTTTTAATGTCTACTTATTTTTGAGAGAGAGAGAGAGAGAGAGAGAGAGAGAGAGAGCATGAGTGGGGGAAGGGCAGAGAGAGAAAGAGAGACACACACCATCTGAAACAGGTTCCAGGCTCTGAGTTGTCAGCACAGAGCCTGACAGTGGACTCGAACTCATGAACCCCAAGATCATGACCTGAGCTGAAGTCGGATGATCAACCGACTCAGCCACCCAGGTGCCCCAAGAAGGCATAGTTCTCATTCCTCTTTTACAAGTGAGGATCATGCAAACACGAGACTGAATACCTGTGGCCAGGGCACCAAAGCTGAATTGGCAAGTGAGACTCTGGCTCCTGGGCCTATGTTTCATGCAGCTTCCCTACCTCCCCAGCAAGGGAGATACGGAACTGGTCTTGTTGATGAGCCCCACACACCCATTTGCTCTGCACTGGCTCACACAGCCAGGCTTACCCATCAGTCTTGACTCAGTTCTCTAGACCCCCTGGCTCAACTGGAACTTGCCTCTGGGACCCCATTTCCGGGGCTGGGCTCCTCTACTACCCTGCCTCTTCCTTCTCAGTGACAAGCCACTCCACAAGGACCCTGTCCCTTAGACCCCAGCGGATGCGGACGCTGCTGCTGCCTCCAGGCAATTCTGATGTATGTTCCAGCTGAAAAAGCACCACTGGCTCCATCACCTTCTCAATCTCTATTATTTCCCTCCCGGGCAATGATAGGAGGCCATGTTGAACCTGGTCTTGATGTACATGATTGGTACAGGCATACACATCCATCACCCAATAGCCATTCTAGTAAAATCAACATAAATGAGAATAAGTGAAAAAGCCAAGTATTTGCTCCCTGTCTGACACAGCTTTCCTGTCATCTGTGTGACCTGGAAGCAATCTTCATTTGTGCTTGACTTGAACCTCATTCAGACTGATAACGTGTAATACCTGGGGAAATGTTTTTTGGTCTGCTTAGCAAAAGGATAGAGACACATTCTTCCCTTATGAATAAATGTAGTTCCCATGAGAATTTGATAGTAACAGTCAATCTTCCTGTGCAGGTATCTTGGAAGAATAGCCAAGTCCATTCCTCTTCCTAAATTTTATTCAGTAAGAGCTACATCAAGCCAGATAAAGCACAGTTTCTGCCCTTACTCCTAGATACTGTCCGAGTGTATGAATCTCAGTGTTTCAATCACTTAGGGAGAGACCATCAAAAATGATGAGGTGCGGTATGACAAACGATGATGGATAGGTCTAGAATTGCTAGAGGTATGCCCAGGTGAGCTGTCCTCATCACGGGTGTGGTTTAGGACATCGGACTTAATGGAGAGTGGAAGGGGCGTGTGCTAAATGACCGAGCCCTTCGTGTAAGAGGGTATCGTTTTCTGCATCACTTTCAGTAAGGATTTTCCAAAGGGATTTTCTAAATTGAATAAGGCAAAAAACAAAAAAACAAAAACCTAAGTCAAGAGTATGGGGTAACCAGTTTCCTGTTTATAAACACTGGGTTTTATTATGCACAAGAAAGAGGCCTTTGTGAACCCTAGAAATGCTACAAAGCAAGGCTCGCTGTGAGATTCTAAACTTCAAAGAGAATGAATGCAGAGTCCCACCACCAAATAGATGTATTTTTAAAATTCTCTTCCCAAAGCTTTAATCAAAGTTCACTATAAAATGGACATGTGTCCACCACAAATAGTGAAATAATACCCCCCAAAATTTAGAATTCACCCCCACAAGGGAATCAGCAATAACAGCCTGATGTTCTCGTTCACATAAACCCCTAGGGTCCTATATACTGTCAAAGGCTGGCTCCCCAGCTATCACCAACATCACCTGTTAATAAGACAAGCTGAATTCATCGCCTGGTGCGGTAAGGGAGAGGGCCACCTTGATGGAGCTTTGGTAGTTTGAAAGGGAAGGTCAAGGTTGGATTTTATGGAAATGTGATCTAAGGTACATCAATGTGGGGATTTGGTTAGAAGTGCATAAAGATCACGCTACAATAAATCAGGATCGGGAGAAGTAGTAAAGCAAGGATTTCGAGTGGAGATTCAAAGGATCTTAGGGCACATAGATCACATTTGGTGCTTTGTTAAAGAGAATGTGTCTTTCAGGAAGTTCACGTAATGAACAATAGTTATTGTTATGCCCAGAATTCGTGATCCCCAAAGACCACTAGGGAGCCGAG
>NC_064807.1:8938141-8952411 GCF_023721935.1 Panthera uncia | reverse complement strand
AGAACACAGAACAAGATGGAGTCAGCCGGCGTAGGCCCGCCCTTTCATTCCCCCCTTGTCATGTAACTTACGGACCCAATCATGGGACCGGCTGCATTTATGGTGACAAGGGGAACAGAGTTTGGAGGTTTACGCTAAGTTCTGGGAAGCATGTGTCCCTGGGGTGGCTCTGGGAGGTCTAATTAAGTATTGTCCCTGAGCTGGTATCTATGATCTGCCAGGTGATGTTTTGGGGGACGTGGGGACTCCCGGCAGCATGAGCAACGACAAGCAGAGTTAACAGAGTTACCAATATTAGGTGGGTCGAATGCGCTGTAGCTTGAGCTTGAGCGGGTTGTGTTGGTCCCGACTGATGGCCCATCGCGTGACGAAGTCCTTCCGGATCGAGGAGGGGTCCGCTGGCCGAATGTGGGTGTGATGGACCCAGGTCACGATGCCGTCTACTTTGAGAGCGGTGGGGGTTGTCAGTACTACAATGTAGGGTCCCTTCCAGCGCGGCTCGAGAGTCTCTCGGTGGTGCCTCTTGACATAGACCCAGTCTCCCGGCTTGTACTGATGAGGTGTCGGGGTCGGGCCAGCCTCGTAGATGGCACGGAGGCGCGGCCAAATGTCCTCGTGCGCCCTCTGGAGCCCTCTCAAGGAAAGAAAAAGTTCTTGATCTTTAAACTCTGCAAGAAATTCAGCTCAAAGGCTGGGAATAACAGGGGGTGGCCTGCCAAACATGATCTTGTAGAGAGTAAAACCCAGAGTGTAAGGAGTGTTTCTAACCCAGTAAAGGGCGTACGGTAGGAGAGTCACCCAGTCCCCGCCAGTCTCCATGGTTAATTTGGTAAGGGTCTCTTTTAGGGTTCTATTCATTCTTTCTACCTGTCCTGAGCTCTGGGGCCTATAAGCACAATGTAATTTCCAGTTTGCCCCCACCGCCTTGGCTACTGCCTGTGTTACCTGAGAGATAAAAGCTGGTCCATTGTCTGATCCTACCATGGCAGGAAAACCATACCTGGGTAAGATGTCTTCTAGTAGTTTCTTAGCCACCGTCTGAGCCGTTTCATGCTTGGTTGGGTATGCCTCCACCCAGCCAGAGAAGGTGTCTGTAAATACTAAAAGATATTTATAACCATACTTTCCTGGTTTGACTTCAGTGAAGTCGACTTCCCATTGGGCTCCCGGTCTGGTGCCTCTGAGCCTGGTTCCTTTTTTATTTGATGTGGCTCTCGCATTGGTGAGTTGGCAGGTCTTGCAGGCAGATACAACTTGCTCTATTTTGGTGTCCTGTTGGTGAATCTTGATTCCGGCATGTCGGATTAAGTCTTTTAATTTTCGGGCCCCCATGTGAGTAGACCGATGCATGTGCTCTAATATGGAGACTCCGAGCCGGTCTGGCAGCACGAGCTCCTTGTTAGGTGTATACCACCATCCCTTTATCTCCTGGGCCATGGGGAGTTTCTTGATCCGCTGTAACTCCTCCTGGGAGTATTTGGGCTGGTCTGGTAAAACTGGGTCTCCCGGGTCCGGTAGTTGTATGGTCATGGTGGGGACTGGAGTAAGGGCTACTGCCTTGGCTGCCTGGTCAGCCTTTTGATTACCTCTAGCTACTGGGTTATCAGCTTTTTGGTGCCCTTGGCAGTGGATAATGGCTAGCTTGGCAGGAAGCCATAAGGCCATAAGCAGGTTAAGTATCTCCTGCTTATTTTTTATAGTCCGTCCTTCTGCCGTCAGTAACCCCCTCTCCTGATAAATTGCCCCATGAATATGAGCTGTGGCAAATGCATAACGGCTGTCTGTGTAGATGTTAAGCCGTTTTCCAGCTCCCAGCATCAGCGCCTTGGTGAGGGCTATGAGCTCCGCTCCCTGGGCTGACGTTCCGGAGGGTAGAGCCTCCGCCCATACGGTGTCCATTTCGGTGACCACCGCTGCACCCGCATACCTGTGTCCGTCTCGCACAAAGCTGCTGCCATCAGTGAACCAAGTAGCCTCGGCATCGGGGAGGGGCTGGTCGGTCAGGTCCATCCGGAATCCATGTACTTGTTCCAGGATTCCCGCACAGTCAGGTAGTGGAGCACCTAGGTCAGGGTCGGGCAGCAGGGTTGCAGGATTGAGGGCTGCACTGGGGTGGAACCGCACCCGTGGAGGGTTGAGTAGGAGGCTCTGGTAATGAGTCATACATGTATTGCTCATCCATCTATCAGGAGGCTGTTTCAGGACCCCTTCAATGGCGTGTGGGGTCGTGATCCAGATCTCCTGTCCTAGGGTCAGTTTGTCTGCATCCTTGACTAGGAGTGCTGTCGCCGCAATAATTCTTAGGCATGGCGGCCAGCCGGCAGCCACTGGGTCTAGTTTCTTAGACAGGTAAGCCACTGGGCGGTTCCAGGGGCCTAAGGCTTGAGTTAGAACCCCTTTTGCTATTCCCTTATGTTCGTCTACAAAGAGGTGGAAGGGTTTCGTAATGTCTGGTAGGCCCAGGGCTGGGGCACTTAGGAGGGCCTTTTTTAACCGATTAAAGGCAATTTCTTCTTTTTCAGTCCATTTAAATGTTTTCCCCTCTTTGGTAGCTTCATATAGGGGCCTGGCGATCTCAGCAAAACCTGGAACCCAGAGGCGGCAGTAGCCGGCTGATCCTAGGAATTCCCTCACTTCTCTTCGGGAGGTGGGAGTAGGGATCTTTAGGACAGTTTCTTTTCTGGCATCTGATAACCGCCGCTGTCCGCCCTCCAGGATATATCCCAGGTAACTTACCCTCTCCCTGCATATCTGAGCCTTCTTCACGGATGCCCGGTACCCTAAAGCCCCCAGGGTAGCCAGCAGGTCCTGGGTCCCTCGCTCACAGTCTTTGGCCATGTCGGCAGCAATCAGGATGTCATCTACGTACTGTAGGAGGGTGAGGCCAGGGTGCTCCCTTCTGTACTCACCCAGGTCCTCGTGTAGTGCCTCGTCGAAGATGGTGGGTGAATTTTTGAATCCCTGAGGTAGCCGTGTCCAGGTGAGTTGCCCACTGTAGCCCTCCTCCGGATCATGCCACTCGAAGGCGAACAGGGGTTGGCTCTGGGGTGCCAGCGGCAGACCGAAGAAGGCGTCCTTTAAATCTAGTACAGTATACCAGACCCTGGAGGGCGCCAAGGAGCTCAAGAGAGTATATGGGTTGGGAACAGTTGGGTGTATGTCCGCGACCCTCTTATTTACTTCCCGGAGGTCTTGTACCGGTCGGTAGTCATTTGTGTGAGGCTTTTTGACCGGCAGTAAGGGGGTGTTCCAGGCAGACTGGCAAGGAACTAGTACCCCTAGGCTTCGTAGTCTCCGGATGTGTGGCTGGATCCCCTTCCGGGCCTCCTGAGACATGGGGTATTGTTTGATCCTTACCGGACTCTCTCCTGGCTTGAGCTCTACCAGGACTGGGGTCCTATGAGCGGCTAGTCCCATCCCCCCCCCCCCAGTCTCTGCCCAAACCGAGGGGAATTCTTGTAGCCATCTGTCTATATTATCCTCTCTCGGGAGCGCCTCCTGGTGGAGGAGGTATTCATCCTCCAGTTTCATGGTCAGTACCTGGATGGGGTGGCCCTTGCCATCGGTGACCTGAGGCCCCCCTTGTCTGAAAGTTATCTGAGCTCCAATCTTGGTCAGTAAGTCCCGTCCTAACAGCGGGTAGGGGCATTCTGGTATTACCATAAAGGAGTGGGATACCCGGCCCGTTCCCAAATCTACTGTTCTTCGGGTAGTCCATGAATACTGGCTCATACCAGTTGCCCCTTGTACCCAGGACTTCTTGCTGGCTAGTTTTCCTTGTGGGGTGCGGAGGACCGAATGTTGTGCTCCGGTGTCGACAAGGAGGTCAACAGGGGTCCCCTCCACTTTAAGAGTTACCCTGGGTTCGGGGAGAGGGTCCGAACCCCAACTCCCCTAATCACTTAGTTCATCTAGCTCTAGGACTTTTACTCGATCAGTCTTGCTTCCTTTCCCGCCGGCCCTTTTCAGACAATCTCGGGCCCAATGCCCTATCTCCTTGCAGTATGCGCACTGATCCTTCTGCAGCCTCTGCTTCCCCCCCTTGGTGGTTCTTTTACCTTTTCTTGTGTCATCTGCCAGCTGCCGGAGACGGCGGTCTCGTTCCTCAGGGGAGTCAGCAGTGGTAGCTAGTAGTATTCTGGCCAGGTCTCGAGTCTGCTTACTGCCGGCAGCCGCCATGGCGCGAGCCTGCTTGTCCTCAGGAAGCTCCCGGTTATTATATACCTTTTCGGCTACCACCAGTAAGTCCTGCAGACTTTTTTCTCCTAGTCTATCTATTTTCTGTAATTTTCTCCTAATGTCTATGGCCGCTTGGTTTACAAAGGCCATGATAACAGCTGCCTTGCTTTCCGGAGACTCTGGATCCATGGGGGTATAGGTACGGAATGCCTCCATGATCCGTTCTAAAAAGGCAGCCGGAGATTCATCTTTTCCCTGTTGTACATTTCCTACCTTGGCCAAATTGGTTGGCTTTCTAGCAGCCATTCGGAGACCCCCCATTAGAGTCTGGCGGTAGACCCGGAGCCTCTCCTTACCTTCTGCCGTGTTGAAATCCCACTGGGGCCGAGTTAAGGGGAAGGAGGCATCTATCTGAGCCTGGTTGGTGGTGGGATTCCCGTCTGTGCCCGGAACTAGTTTTCGGGCCCCATTGAGGATTCTTTCTCTTTCTTCAGTCGTGAACAGGACCTGCAAAAGCTGCTGGCAATCGTCCCACGTGGGCTGATGGGTAAAAAGAACAGAGTCTAATAAATCAATAAGCCCTGCTGGTTTCTCGGAAAACTTAGGATTCTGAGCTTTCCAATTGTAGAGGTCACTAGTGGCGAAAGGCCAGTAGTGATGGGGCTGGTTCCCCTCCGCGTCTGGGGGTCCGGTGGCTCGCAGGGGCAGAATAGTGGAGTCAGCGGCGGAGGCGGATTGCTCCCTCTGAGCCCTTTGTCTGGTGAAGGGCGGGCTTCCCACTGGAGCGTTTCCGCCTCCCACTCTCGGAACAGCGTCTGCCTCCCCCGGAGGGGGAGGATGGTGTTCTTCCAGCATCCTAGAGGGGTTATACGAGGGAGGAAAAATTAATTCTTCTTCAGTACCCCCCTGTAAGACAGGGTAGAGGGGTGCTGAAGGCTGGATAAGACTTTTCTTCTTCTTTGTCCCCTGCAAAGCAAGAATGGGTTTTGGCTCCGGAGGGAGCGGGGCTAGGAAGGGCTTAAGCCAAGAGGGTGGGTCTTCTACAAGGTCCTGCCAAGTGATAATGTAAGGGAGGTGATCAAGATGGCCCGTCTTAGGCTGAGAGATGATACTTCTGACTCGGTGGATGGTAGGGAGGTCGAAGGTCCCCTCTGGTGGCCATCCGACATTGAAAGTTGGCCACTCGCTAGAACAAAAAAACTGCCACCGACCCTTTCGGACTTCCACACTGAGGTTGTTAGCTCTTCCCCTCACATCCTTAAAGTGATCAATCATAATACTTAGAGGAGTAGTCTGAGTCTGTCCCATAACGTCCGTCCAGTAAGTCCACAGAACAAAACAGAGAAACACAAAAACAGACAAACACAGGGCCCCTAGAAAATCTTCCAACTCCATGGAAGCAAAACTGAAAGCTAGCTTAGACATTTGAGGGGATTCCACGTCCCTCCAAAACCGATGAGGGGATTCCACGTCCCTCCAAAACCGATGAGGGGATTCCACATCCCTCCAAAGACGACGGCCTCACGCCGACCAGCGGGAGCGACCCGCCTCGTCTCAGACCTTTGAGGGGATTCCACGTCCCTCCAGAAGGGAGAATCGGAACGTCTTCCGAAACTCCTGGCCCGTGGTCCTCCAGTGCGTCCACTTAGACCGCGTCGGGCACTACCAGAATTCCAGAAGTGAGCTCACACAGAAAAGACAGAACAAACAGACAGACACTAACTGTGGCCAGCCAGGCTCTCCGGGTCGGGGGTCCCTCGGGGGTCTTGGGGATCCCGGGCCGAGCCCCCAAATGTTATGCCCAGAATTCGTGATCCCCAAAGACCACTAGGGAGCCGAGTCCGATGCAAAAGCAAAAGAACCTTTATTCGAGCTAGCTCGAGCTCAAGCCCCTACCTGCACCGACGCAGCGGTGAGATACCAGGGAGAGAGAGCGAGTTTCAAAAGCACAAAGGTTTTATAGGGGTCTAGGGGCAGTTGGTGAGGTAATGGCTGTGGCCTCAGCCGATTGGCTGGGGAAGGGTCGTGGCCTCGGCCGATTGGCTGGGGAAGGGTCGGAGTCCTGTTACGCAGGTCGCTGGGCGTGTTTTGATCAGGAAGTTTGAACGGGTGAGCGGGAGGTTACTCAAGGGGAGGAGGCGCGGTCTGAGGTTTCTGTGATTTTCCCGGAAAAGGGGTCATGTCGGGGACATAGTCACTCAAGGTGGAGAACACAGAACAAGATGGAGTCAGCCGGCGTAGGCCCGCCCTTTCAGTTATTTGCTTGGACAAGAGTCTCCTTGAATACTAAGAGTGTGCTAATGAGGACCATAGAATTTTAAAGTTTTTTTTTTCTTTTTTTTTTAGAAAGAGAGGGAGAGAGCGCACACGCACACACACGTGAGGGGGGGGGGGGGGGGAGAGAGAGAGAGAGAGAGAGAGAATCTTAAGCAGGCTCCACACCCAGTACAGAGCCCAACATGGGGCTGCATCCCATGACCATGGGATCATGACCTGAGTTGAAATCAAGCGTCAGATGTTCAACCAACTGAGCCACCCAGGTGCCCCTAAAGTCCATTTTAATGTTGATAGTAAGCAGCAGGGTGGGAGGTATGTGTGTAGATGTTCCTATTTTTTATTTTTTAAAACAAGATACTATTCTCTGCAACTTGCCTTATTTTCTTCCAAGGCAACAGAGATTAAACTCATTTAGATTTTTTTTTTCTGGGGGTGCCTGGGTGGCTCAGTTGGTTAAGTGTCCGACTTCAGCTCAGGTCATGATCTCACGGTCCGTGAGTTCAAACCCTGCGTCGGGCTCTGTGCTGACAGCTCAGAGCCTGGACCCCACTTCAGATTCTGTGTCTTCCCCTCTCTCTGCCCCTCCCCTGCTCATGCTCTGTCTCTGTCTCAAAAATGAAGCATTAAAAACAATTTTTTTAATAAAAATTTTTTTCTGTAAGAACGTTTTCCTGTTCATCTTAAAAATTTTTTTTCTAATGCTTATTTATTTTTGACAGAGAGAGAGACAGAGTGCGAGTGGGGGAGGGGCAGAGAGAGAGGGAGACACAGAATCCGAAGCAGGCTCCAGGCTCCGAGCTGTTAGCACAGAGCCCGAAGCGGGACTCAAACTCACAGACTGCGAGATCATGACCTGAGCCGAAGTTAGACGCTCAACCGACTGAGCCACCCAGGCTCCCCGTTCCTGTTTATCTTAAAAGGAATATATGCACATTGTAGAAAATGCAGAAAGTGAAGGATGTACAAAGGAAGAATTCATTGACATACTATCATCCAGAGAGAAGTATTTGTTTCTTGTCTGGCATGCCAGGAGCCGAGAAGTCCTCTCTCCCATTCACACAACAACAAAGAAGCTGAACACACTGAAAATCAACAGCTCCTGTTAAATGTATCAGAACCGAAGTCACAGGGCAAACCACTGCCTCTAACAGTGAGGAGAGCGGCAGATATGGAGAATCACCACTGGCTTCTCTGTAACAAAAGGCCAGAAGCAGCCTAGGAAACCCTAATGTGTAACTAATGAACTGCTGGAGGCTCTGTCTGGACAAGTTTGCAAGTTAAAAGCACCAAGGGAGGGTGTCTGGCTGGCTCACTGGGTTAAGCATCCGACTCCTGATTTCAGCTCAGGTCATGCTCTCACACTTCATGAGTTCAAGCCCCGCATCTGTCAGTGCAGAGCCTCCTTGGAATTCTTTCTCCCTCTCTTTCTGCCCCTCCCCAACTCTTGCTCACTCTCTCTCAAAATAAATAAATCAACTTAAAAAAAAATACCAAGGGATCCAGTGTTAGTAGGGCCCCCACACTTGCATGACTTTGACCTCCAGCAGCCCATCAGTATCTCACTTTTCTCTTGGGCTTTGAGCAAAAAGAGGGGGAAGCAGGCTCCAGGCTCTGAGCTGTCAACAACAGAGCCCTGACACGGGGCCCAAACTTGGGAACCATGAGATCATGACCCGAGCCAAAATCGGACACTTAACCTACTGAGCCACCCAGTCGACCCAAAAATAGCTGTTTTTAAATATGCTCAGAATATTCTGTTCTTTTTAACAAGGCCTGTTCTCAACAGAAATGATTTTACTGGAGCCTAACCAACATGGAAGAAGGCAAACACCCAACTCCAGTGTAGGCTAGCCTTCATGCCTCTCCGATGGGGGGAAAGCAATCCAAGGTAGATCAAGGTCACAGTCCTAGGGTCACAGGTGCCCTAAAAGACTGATACTAGACATTGATTCTGTATCCTGCAACTTTGAATTCACGTGTCAGTTCTAGCAGCTTTTTGGTGGAGTCTTTCGGGTTTTCCGTATAGATTATCATGTCGTCTGTGAAAAGTGAAAGCTTGACTACTTCTTTGCCAGTTTGGATGCCCTTTATTTTACTTTGTTGTCTGATTGCTGAGGCTAGCACTTCCAACGCTATGCTAACCAACAGTGGTGAGAGTGGACATCCCTGTTGTGCTCCTGATCTCAGGGAAAGCTCTCTATTTTTCCCCACTGAGGATATTAGCAGTGGGCTTTTCATATATGGCTTTTATGATATTAAGGTATGTTCCTTCTATTGTGACTTTCTTGAGGGTTTTTATTAAGAAAGGATGCTGTATTTTGTCAAATGCTTTTTCTGCATCTATTGATAGGATCACTATGGTTCTTATACTTTCTTCTATTAATGTGATGTATCACACTGATTGATTTGCAAATACTAAACCAGCCCTGCAGCCCAGGAATGACTCCCACTTGATCACGGTGAATAATTCTTTTAATATACCTTTGAATTCGCTTTGCTAGTATCTTGTTGAGAATTTTTGCATCCCTGTTCTTCAGGTTTATTGGCCTGTAATTCTCCTTTTTTGTGGGGTCTCTGGTTTGGGAATCAATGTAATGCTGGCTTCATAGAATGAGTTCGGAAGCTTTCCTTTCATTTCTGTTTTTCAGAACAGCTTGGGAAGGATAAGTATTAACTCTGCTTTAAATGCCTGGTAGAATTCCCCTGGGAAGCCATCTGGCCCAGGACTCTTATTTGTTGGGAGATTTTTGATAACTGATTCGATTTCTTCACTGGTTATGGGTCTGTTCAAATTTTGTATTTCTCCCTGTTTGACTTTTGGTGGTGTGTACATTTCTAGGAATTTGTCTATTTCTTCCAGGTTGTCCAGTTTGTTGGCATATAACTTTTTCATAGTATTCTCTAATACTTGTTTGTATTTCTGTGGTGTTGGTTGTGATCTCTCCTCTTTTGCTCGTGATTTTATTTATTTGGGTCCTCTCTCTTTTCTTTTTGAGAAGCCTGGCTGGAGGTTTATCAGTTTTGTTTATTTTTTCAAAAAACCAGCTCTTAGATTCATTACTCCATTTTTTTGGATTCTATATTGTTTATTTATGCTCTAATCTTTACTGTGTCTCTTCTTCTGCTGGGTTTGGGGTTTCTTTGCTGTTCTCTTACAGTTCCTTTAGGTGTGCTGTTAGATTTTGTATTTGGGATTTTTCTTGTTTCTTGAGATAGGCCTGGATTGCAATGTATTTTCCTCTCAGGACTGCCTTCACTGCATCCCAAATGGTTTGGACTGTCGTGTTTTCATTTTCATTTACTTCCATATGTTTTTTTAATTTCTTCTTTACAAAGTTGCCTGGTTGACCCATTCATTCTTTAGTAGAATGTTCTTTAACCTCCATGCGTTTGGAGGCTTTCCAAATGTTTTCTTGTGGTTGATTTCAAGTTTCATAGCATTGTGATCTGAAAATATGCATGGTGTGATCTCAATTCTTCTATATGTATTCAGGCCTGTTTTGTGACCCAGTGTGTGATCTGTCTTAGAGAATGTTCTGGGCACATGTTCTCCAATGTTTACAGCAGCACTTTCATCAAGAGCCAAATTATGGTAAGAGCCCAAATGTCCATCGACCCGTGAATGGATAAAGGAGATGTGGTATATACCTATATAATCGAATACTGCTTGGCAATGAGAAAAAATGAAATCTTCCATTTGCAACAACATGGATGGAACTAAAATCTATTATGCTAAGTGAAATAAGTCAGTCAGAGAAAGACAGATATATGTTTTCACTCATATGGAACCTGAGAAACTTAACAGAAGACCATGGGAGAAGGGAAGGGGAGAAAATAGTTTCGAACAGAGAGGGAGGGAGGCAAACCATAAGAGACTCTTAAATACAGAGAACAAACAGGGTTGATGGCGGGGGGCAGGGTAAGAGGGAAAATGGGAGATGGGCCTTGAGGAAGGCACTTGTTGGGATGAGCACTGGGTGTTGTATGTAAACAATGAATCACAGGAATCTACCCACCGAAGCCAAGAGCACATTGTACACACTGTATGTTAGCTAACTTGACAGTAAATTATATTACAAAAAAAAAAAAAAAAAGGACTGAGACCAGAGCACAGGGCTGGGGAATGGGGTCCCTCACCCAGCACCAGAGAGAGAGGGAGACAGGATCCCAAGCAGGCTCTGTGCTGACAGCAACGAGCCTGACGCAGGGCTTGAACTCACGAGCTATGATATCATGACCTGAGCCACAGTCGGACACTCAACCAAGCCACCCAGCTCCCACATTAGGCAACATTTTTAAAGTCTGTAGGGAAACCCAAAGATAACAAAGGAGACAAAACAAGGACACCAGAGGGAAATGTAGCCCCTGACACCTACAGCTACAGCAAACAATGAACACAGGCAGATAAACCTGAAATGTTACATCAAGGCCTATTTCCCTAGTACATCATTACTTTTTTCACCTAGTACATTATATCCTACTTGCAACAAAGAAAATGACAAGGCACACTAAAAGACAAAACACATTTTGAAGAGACGGCATCTGAAGGAGACTAGATATGACAAAGATGTTGGAATTATCAGAATTTTAAACAACTAATTAATATGGTAAAGGCACTAATGGAAAAAGTAGGAAACATTGCAAGAATATGAGTAATGTAAGCAGGAAGATGGAAATTCAAAAGGAAACACTAGAAATAATAATAATAATAATAATAATAATAATAATAATAAAAACACTAACAGAAATGAATGCCTTTCACAGGCTCATTAGTAGACTGGTCACAGTCATAGAAAGAACCACTGAGCTTGAAGAAATGTCAACAGCAACTTCCAAAACTGAAATCCAAGGAGGAAAAGAATGAATAAAACAGACAACAGTCAAGAACTATGGGACAATTAAAAAGATGTAACATATGCATAATGGGAATACCAGAAGGGAAAGAGAAAAAGGAACCGAAGAAATATTTGAAGCAAGAATGACTGAGAATCTCCCAAAACTAATGACAGACACCAAGTCCAGGAAGACAGATCCAGGAAGCTTAAAGGAAACCAAGCAGGTTGAATACCAAAACAAAAAACAAAAACAAAAAAAAAAATCTGCACTTAGGCATATCATATTCAAACTGCAGAAAAATTAAAGACACAGAAAAAAAAAATCTTGAAAAAGCCAGAATGTGGGGGGACGGGCAGGGATAATTTACCTCCACAAGAACAGGAATTACATCAGAAGCTCAGAAACTATGCCAGAGACCAAAGTGAAATAGTTACAGTGTTACAAGAATCACCAACCTAGCATTCTGTGTCTCCCTAAAATTATGCTTCAAAGGGGAAGAAGAAATAAACACATTCTCAGACAGCAGAAGTCGAAGGGGGTGGTCTGCTATACAAGAAACATTAAAGTAAGTTTTTTAGAGTAGAGGAAGACCATACAGGTCAGAAACTTGGATCTGTGTTAACGAAGGTAGAGCGCTGGAAAGAGGAATAAATGAGGGTAAAACAGAAACTTCATGTTGCTTATTCTTCACTGATCACACAGGTAAGAGTTCGTTTGAAATCATAATAGCAACAATGTATTCCAGGATTATAGCTTATGGAGAAATGAAATGAACGACAAAATATTCTAAGGGGTGAGAGGGGGGAACTGGAAATACTTGGCTATAAAATACTTGCACTGCCCATGTAGTGGTATCGTGTTCTATCAAGGGGGACTTGTCTTAGTTGTGTATGTATATTGTAAACTCTCGGGCAACCGATACCAGAGAGAATCACTCTTCAAGTTCATTTCCCTTACATTTGCTCCTGTCTATGGACTCTGCCCAGATTTAGTAAGATCTAATTCACACACACACAGTAAAACTTGCCCATTTTAACAGTAGGGTTTTGGCATCTTCATAATCAAGATATGAAACATTTTTATTATCCCCCCAGACTCAGGAAGCCACTGATCTGCTTTCTGTCCCTGAAGTATGGCCTTTTCTAGAATCTCATATAAATGGAAGACACATTATGTGGTCTTCTGTTTGATTTCTTTCATTTACTGTAATATTTCTGAGATGCATTTATGTTAAACAAGCATTTTGTGCCTTTTTATTACTGAGTAGCATTTCATTATATGAATATCTCACAATTTGTTTATCTCTTCATTATGTGATGGACATTGGGTTGTTTCCAGTTCTTGGCTATTATAAATAAGGCTGCCGTAAATATTGGGGTACAAATATTTGCATTGACATGTTTTCAATCCTCTTAAGTGAACAGAGGAATGAGATTGTTGGATCTATGGTAAGGATTTTAACTTTATAAGATCAAAGCCACTGGATATCTGTATGAGGGGAAAAAAAGAACT
Organism: Panthera uncia; assembly: GCF_023721935.1. Taxonomy (NCBI): domain Eukaryota; kingdom Metazoa; phylum Chordata; class Mammalia; order Carnivora; family Felidae; genus Panthera; species Panthera uncia. Next base: position 8,939,607 of record NC_064807.1, on the reverse strand, counting down.
TCGACCTTTATGCCTCATACCATACACAAAAATTAACAATGAATCAGAATGGATCTTAAATTTAAGAGCTAAAATATTATATTCATAAAAGAAAACAGGACAAAGACTTCTTCAATGGGACACTAAAAGCATAAACCCTAAAAATAAATGTTGATAAGACAGACTTCTTCAAAATTAAAAGTTTTTGCTCTGTGAAAAACTCAGTTAAAATGACAAGGTGAGTCACAAAATAGGGGAAAGTATTTGGAAGCAGGTATCTGAAAAAGAGCTTGTTTGAGGAATAGGCATAAAGATCTTGTAGGATTCATTAAAAAGACAAACTATCCAGTGGTGCCTGGGTGGTTCAGTTGGTTGAGCTTTGACTCATGATTTTGGCCCATGGCTCAGTTTTGTGGGATCGAGCCCCATGCTGGGCTCTGTGCTGACCATGGAACCTGCTTAAGATTCTCACCCTTTCTCCCCTCCCTCCTTTTCTCTCTCCCTCTGCCCTTCCCCTTCTCTCTCTTGAAAGAAAGAAAGAAAGAAAGAAAGAAAGAAAGAAAGAAAGAAAGAAAAGAAAAGAAAGAAAGAGAAAAAAGAAAAGAACTATCCAATAGAAAAGTAAGTAAGAGGGACGCCTAGGTGTCTCAGTCAGTTAAGCATCTGACTCTTGATTTCAGCTGAAGTCATGATCTCACGGTTCCTTGAGTTCGAGCCCTGCATCAGTCTCTGCACTGACATTGCAGAGCCAGCTTGAGATTTTGTCTCCCTCTCTCTGCCCCTCCCCTGCTTGCACTGTCTCTGTTTCTCTCAAAATAAATAAATAAACTTAAAAACAAAAGTAAGCAACAGACACTTCACAAGATATGTATGAACACTCCATAAGAATATGAAAGAATGAGAAGATGTTCAATATCCCTAATCGTTAAAGAAAAGCAAAATAAAACTACAATGAAATGCCACTACACACCCGCTAGAGTGGTTAAAGTTGAAAAGACAATGGAAAGTGTTGACGGGATCTCAAGTAGTTGGAACTCCTGTGTTGCTGGTATGAAGGCAAAAAACTTTGATACTCCTGATTTCAATAGCTGTAGGATATCCCAATGAATGTGTCATAATTTAGATAACATTTACTCTTCTAATAGATACCTGAGTTGATACTGGTTGGAGTTAGGCAGCGAGGGGGGGGCGCATTATAAATAATTCTAGAAAATCATTACACTCACTGTGACTATCATTGTTCTCTGTATTTTTAACAACAAATTAGCAGAATGACATTTAAATCATTGCTGAAAACATTTCCCATCCAATTACACAGGATTTTAATAAAATTAAAGCTAAAGTTGATTGCTTTCTCGGTCATGTTTATGCTGATCAGTTAAACCAAACCTACCAGGCACTTATGTTCATGACAATATTTTCATCTTCTTTTTAAAAGGCCCTGCAAAGTTGTTTTGCCTTTTTTTTTTTTTTTTTTTTTTTTTTTT